>NC_061110.1:65587663-65670163 GCF_015104395.2 Macrobrachium nipponense | reverse complement strand
ATACTACAATAACCTTTCCATTTCACTCTTTCAAATACGGATAACTTTCTCTCTCTCTCTCTCTCTCTCTCTCTCTCTCTCTCTCTCTCTCTCTTACTGGGATGAGAGAATTTCTGTGGTACATGTGTATATGTTTATTAATATTTTCACATAATAATGATATTAATAATATAACTAATTTCAAAATTCATATGTGATAGTATTTTAAAGAATACAATAAAATATCCATTTCGCTATTTTAAATAAAGAAGACAGAAAACAGATAGTTATTGCAAACGATGAGAAATCGGATGAAGCCAAGGTAATATCTGATGTGCCACAAGGTACGGAGTTAGCTGCATTATTGTTTGTTATTATTATTGCAGACATAGACAGTAATGTTAAGGACTTGGTAGTGAGTAGTTTCGCCAATGACACAAGAATAAGTAGAGAAATTACTTGTGATGAAGATAGGAACGCACTACAAAGAGACCTTAACAAAGATATGATTGGGCAGAGGTAAATAGGATGGTATTTAACTCTGATAAATTTGAATCAATAAATTATGGAGATAGAGAAGGAAAGCTATATGCATATAAGGGACCTAATAATGAGACAATCACAAATAAGGAAGCAGTTAAAGACCTTGGTGTGATGTTGAATAGGAACATGTTATGCAATGATCAAATAGCAATTCTGTTGGCAAAATGTAAAGCAAAAATGGGAATGTTGTTACGGCACTTCAAAACAAGAAAAGCTGAACACATGATTATGTTTTTTAAAACGTATGTTCATAGTCCACTTGAATATTGCAATATGATATGGTATCCGCACTATCAAAAGGATATTGCACAAACAGAGAATGTACAAAGGTCTTTTACAGCTAGAATAGAAGTTAAGGATCTTGACTACTGGGAAAGACTACAATTTTTAAAATTATATTATCTATAGAAAGGAGAAGAGAACGCATGATAATTCAGGCATGGAAACAGATAGAAGGAATTGCCGAAAAAATCATGGAGCTAAAAATATTAGAAAGAGCAAGTAGAGGTAGATTAATAGTGCCCAAAACTATACCAGGAATACTAAGGAAAGCACACAGGACATTAATACACTACGCACCAGCATCAACAATGCAGCGTCTGATCAATGCGTTGCCAGCTCATCTGAGGAATATATCAGGAGTGAGCGTAGATGTGTTTAAGAATAAGCTCGACAAATATCTAAGCTGCATCCCAGACCATCCAAGATTAGAAAAGGCAAAATATACCGGAAGATGCACTAGCAACTCTCTGGTAGACATTAGAGGTGCCTCACACTGAGGGACCTGGGGCAACCCGAACAAGATGTAAGGTCTGTAAGGTAAGGTAAGGTCTCTCTCTCTCTCTCTCTCTCTCTCTCTCTCTCTCTCTCTCTCTCTTTTGCCACATGAGATACGCATGTCATAGTGGTAACTCTCGCCCTCTGTTTGGCATGGAAGTTTATGTATACAGTATATCTTTAAGGGTATTACTACATTTTATGGTGAAATGATAATACACAGTACTAGTTTTGAAATAATATTAAGCTTATTATGATTAAACAATAACCTCTCTCTCTCTCTCTCTCTCATACTTACGTATGTTTATTTGTTTTGTAATATAAATAAATGATTTACCTTATAACTAATTTTCAAATATTGATAAGATTAACAAAAAAAATAGCGATTCCCAGTCTTTTTATCCACTTGGAGGAAGGAGGGCGGGGGAAGTAAATGACAGTTTGATATGTATTGGCGGAGGGGAAGGAGTTAGTCCGGGCCGAAACCCTTGATTTTTGAGGAACCTGGTTTTGCCGGATAAAGTTTTTTCTTTGCTGTTTCTTGCAGCCTAGGAGTAGCTCTTTAAGATTTAGGGGGGTGCCTAGTCATATCCCTTGAGCATTTTGAGATATTAAGCCCTCCATCTGATTATTGTTGGACGCACCCTTAATCGAAAAAAATAATTTTCTGTATTTCTCATTGAGTTATATCCGCCTGGGGTTTAGGTGTTTTCCTATTGCTTTCTGTATACTAATATTTTTCAAAATATTTACTACGTATATTTTAAGCCATAAAATGGATAAAAGAAAACTATTTATTTTATAATGAAATTTCTTGGGTACAACACAAAACTTAGCAGGGAGCAGGGTCATCTTCCACAGCCCAAGACAAAAGCTGTCTTCCTACCTCTGATTGACATGAAACCCTCCGATCCAGATACAATGTTGACCGCCATGATGAGGGTGAAAGACTTACAGCTCAAACAGGCCAGACATCCAGCGTCTTGACATGCGACCAACAACTCTACAGAGTTGCTGTGCAGATTTCATGGGACCAGCCGGAAACTTTCAAAGTTATGTACCTTCGTCTTGGTGGGATGCATGCTCTGATGAGCTTTGTGGGGGCCATTGGGTCATTGATGACTGAAAGTGGGCTTTCTGATGTTCTTTCAGAAGTGTTTGGAGGGGTTCCTAAGATGCTAAGCGGCAAAAAGTTCCCTCAAAACGTTTGTGCCCTTCGAATGATGGTGGAGGAGGTGATCCACAGCCTGTTCATTGGTCATCATTTCACGACTGCAGATGACATGATGAAAGTGTTAGATCAGATTGCCAATGAGAGTAGGACAGTGAAACTGTGGGTTGAGATCTTGGTCAAGTCTGTATTGCTGATGATGACGTATATTGGTGCTGAACGCGAGGGTGACTGGCTTCTTCATCTGGTGACATTCCGAAAGATGCTTCCATGTTATTTCGCAGTGGGTCATGTCAATTATGCTCGGTATGGTCTATACTATGTCTGTTCTGTGGATAAACTCTCATGTTGAGTGCCTCTTCCTGAAAGGACAACACATCATGCACCACGTACGTGGTATTTGAAATGGACTCTGGAGTGATCAATTCATAGAATCGACCTTCATGGGGTACGGACATAGTTCAGGAGGGATCATACACATAACACTTAAGCGGAATGCACTGAAAATATGGGCACTTAGTCGTCACATCTGCTGCAGGATGGAATCCCAGATGCTAGAAATGGAAAAGGAGACGGAGGCCAGCAGGATCCAGTTGCACCACAAAGAGGAAGGCAAGTCAAGGATTCAAGGTGATAGAAAGGACAGGGATGGACTTCGAAGTAAACTTGACTCGAGCATGGATCCCCTTGACCCCAAGCAGCATCCAGATGGAAGTATTGTCAACATCGTCAGTGGGAAGATAGCCCCAGAATCTGTCAACATCGAAAACTCAGTACTGATCGGAGAGGGAATGTTTTGAGAAGACTTGGCCTGGAGGGTTTTACAGCACAATCTCCAAGAAAGTGGAGACTATGGCAATATCATGCACGTCTGTCAAGATTGGTGACTCAGAAGTGTATGATCTGAATGCCATTTACTCAAGAGTCATTGCATTGTTATATAGTTACTGAGAGTTTGATGTGAAGGATGTCTTCTCTTATGAGTTTACTCCTGTCCCAACGGCAATGTTCACAAAAAATGGGATGAGGATTGGTAGATCAAAGTCCACACTCAAGAGGTCGCTCCAGGTAGAAGTCTCTCGAAGGAATACTGGTAAAGCAGATGTCACTGTCATAGATGGATCGGCCCTTCTTTGGACTATACATTGGCCTACAGATGGTTGCGTAGCTGATTTTGTTGTGAATGTCAAGAAAAGGATAGGTTCATATCTAATCAATAGTGACTTCTACCTCATCTTCGACAGGTATCATGAGTATAGCATTAAGTCCACAACACGAGATGGAAAAGAGACAGGACTTACACGGAAACATCACCTTCTTCAAACAACGAAGTTGCCTGCCCAGAAGGTTGTAAACAAGAAACAGCTGATTCAAATCCTATTTGATGAGCTGACTCAAGATAGGCTGTTCCATCTGCAGAGTACCAGAGGACACAAGTTGGTTGTCATAGGTGAGGATAGTTGTCCCCTTCAAGTCAGAAACGAAGAAAGAGAGACTCGGTACGATCTGGAAACCCACCAAGAAGAGGCTGATATAATCATAGTTCAATAAGTCTTGCATTGTGTTGGGGAGGCCAGACAAATTGCTGTTATCTCTGACAATACTGATGTTTTTGTTCTGCTCCTGTATCACTACCAAATGCAGGAGTGGAAGTGCCACTTACCATGGAATTACCGAGCAAGGAAAGGGCAATGTTGGAAATTAAGGGGACACAGGCTCAGCATAGGGACATTATGAAGAACCTGTTACCAGCACATGCTATATCAGGATGTGATACCATGGCTTGGTACTTCAGCATTGGTAAAGGAACAGTAGTCAAAATCCTGAGAGACGGATGTGACCCATCAGCTATTGGAAATGTTGATGCATCCCTCCCAGAAGTGATTGCTCAAGCCACTCGTTTCATTTCAGCTTGTTACAGGTTCAAGGAAAGCCGAGATATGTCACACACCAGACTGCTTGCATGGGAAAAAAAAAAAGAGTGGGAATGGCCACATGTCTTCTCCCGATTTAGCTGCCCTACCACCTACGAGAGTGACATTCATCGAAAATGTGAAGAGGGCCCATTTTCAGACAGTCTTATGGTGATCAATCGATGCCAACCCAGAGCTAAAGACGGAGGAATACGGATGGAAGAGGGACACAGCAAACAAGACACTATGCCTCACTTCTTTACCAGACAACACAAAACCTGCCCCTGACTGCATATTAGAAATGATCAAATGTGGCTGCAAAACTGATTACCATTGTATCACCAAGAAATGTAGTTGCAGGGTTAAAGGTTTACCTTGCACCATGTTTTGTGTATGCTTCAGTGTCGGGTGTTCGAGACTTCAGTAGTCTAAAGTAGCCACCATGCGTAATTTAGATTGACAGGGTTTCTCAATCTGACTTTCTGGCAACAGATTTCAGGACGTCTTGTTCTTATTAAATGATACTTTTGAGTCAGATAGTTGGTAAGAGGGTTCAAAATAAAAGATCCCTTCCATATACCATGTAGATAGTTAGCATTCTTCTTCGGCCAGTTAAAAATATTGCATAAAAGCAAAGTTGTCGGATTTCTCTTACTTGAAATGACTAGAAAAGGGTTAATTCACTATAGTTTATATCTAGACTTGATGTTGCTGATTGTATTGTATGAATAAATATCAGAGACAATAAACTGAGTCCATTTGATCTGAATTTTTAACATGAAAATAAGGAAAGAAAGATGTTTGATGAAAATATGAAGTTTTTTCTCATTATTTGGACGTGTCCGATAGAAAGGGCTTAATATCTCAAAATGCTTAAGGGATATGACTGGGCAGCCCCCTAAATCTTAAAGAGCTACTCCCAGGCTGCAAGAAACAGCAGTGAAAAAAACTTTATCCGGCAAAACCAGGTTCACCCCTCTGGACCCTGGACTAAGTCGGAGTCTAGGAGTTATTCTCTCTCTCTCTCTCTCTCTCTCTCTCTCTCTCTCTCTCTCTCTCTCTCTCTCTCTCTCTCTCTCTGCATACTGATCATCATCTGCATACTGATGGGAAAGAGCAAGAAAAGATAGAAAAGAAAGACAAAGTCTGCACCCTTTTGAAAAGAGGGAATTGCAGATTCGGTGAAAGATGTTACTACAAACATCCCAAGGTATGTCACAATTATGAAATATATGGTAAATGTGCATACCTAGATGGCTATGTGGATGAATGCAGAGATCTACATCCAAAAATATGCAAAAACCTAATAGAAGGAAAAGGATACAAGTTCAACAAAAAAGTAAATATATGCATCCTGTAGCCATGAATCAAAATCAATTAAATAATCAATTAAATAATAAAATCCAAAATAGAAAAGAAACAAATAAAGGAAGGAACAAAGAACATGAGTTGAAGAAAAAAAAAAAACCATCACCGTGCTATGGAGTGTCAGCAAAGAATTTGCAAACATCAGCTCCAAGATACAGTGCAAGAGACAAGTACTGTATATACGATGCTAGTGGGTGGTGCAGATACGGAGAAAATTGCAGATTCATACACAAAATGAATAATTATGATGAAGGAAGATCAAATATATTGAAAAAGTTGGATTTTGTAATGTCAGAATTTCTGGAAATGAAGAAAAGAACAACATACCGGAACAGGAAGGAGACATGGGAAAATCCTTATTAACACGCAAACCATCATAGAGATGAATGCGCAGGGTTTAGTTACGAGTAACTCAAAAAGAAAAATAGAGTTCTTAGAGAACTAACCCAAATTGAAAAGAAAATAGATATAATGAATATAAGTGAAACCCGGTATTCTCAAGAGACTGGTAATGATGATCAAATAAAAGGGTTCCAAACTTAACAATCAGATAGAAAAAATAGGAATCAAGGGGGAACCGCGACATATGGGAAATACATAAAACAAGGAAAAATATATGAGAAATATAGTAACTCAGAATGTGAACTCATAGCGGTAGAATTTGAATCTGAAAAATTAATGAACATAGTAATATATAGACCCCCTAATACTAAAGAGTTTGACACAATAATAGAAAAATTGGATGATATATGTAGAAATCACAAGGACTGGAATATTCTCCTATCCGGAGACTTTAACTTTCCTTTCGTAGATTGGAAAGAACAAATAGGAGATTGTGGTTGCATTTAAACATAGAAAAAAGAGAGTAATAGTAGTGCAGAAGATAAGAGGCAATTCGAAAAGCTATTAGATATGCTACTAGAGTACAACATTCAACAAATAAATCACCTGCCAACAAGAAAGGAAAATACTTTAGATCTAGTATTTGTGAACGAGGTGAATTACGTTAAAGAAATAATAGTTTATAATGCGAGTATTTCAGACATTAATGTTATAGAATTAACAGTCCATTTCAAAGCAAGTGAAAACAGAGAAGTAAAAAATGAAAAAGTGGGAAGGATATGGAAAATACAATTTCTACAGTAAAAATATAAAATGGTCAGAAATAAATGAAGAATTAAACAAAGATTGGGATAACATTTTCGTAAGTGATGATATACAGGTAAATACGGAGATATATAAAATATTAGAGAAAATAGTGGATAAATATATATCGAAGAAGAAAAGTAAACATCAGTCATGCATACCAAGAGACAGAAGGATCTTGTTCCAGAAAATCAGAAAGTGGAAAAAAGGTCTTGCAAAAGAAAAGAATGAATGGAAAGTGGTGGAACTAAAAAGTAAGGTAGAAAATGCAGAACAAATGATTATACAATCAAAAGAAAATGAAAAACGGTACTTGGAAGAAAAAACCCTAGTAAATATCAAGCAAAATCCCAAACTATTGTTCTCATATGCGAAAAAGATGAATAAAAGAAGAATAGAAATAGGCCCTCTAAGAAATGAAAGGAGATTAACAAATTAAAAAAGGAAATATGCAATATATTGGCAGAAAATTATAAGAGAATTTACCAAGCGCCTCAGTGGTGTGATTGGTTTGGTGTTTAAACGCTTCTCACCTTGGTGGTCGCGGGTTCGATTCTCGGCCATTCCAATGAGGAGTGAGGAGATGTGAATATTTATCAGCCATAGATATTAATGAAGCCGATATTGTGCAGGCTATTAATGAAATTAGAAATGGAGCAGCAGCTGGGACTGATGGCGTCCTTGCTATTTTGTTAAAGAAAGTAGTTCATTCTATTGCAAAGTTCCTTGCAATATTATTAAGGCAAAGTGTAGATACAGGCAAGATTTATGATGAGCACAAATTAGCATATATTACCCCTACAATCAAAAGTGGATCAAGTCTAGAAGCATGTAATTATAGGCCTGTGAGTCTAACATCACACATTATGAAAGTGTATGAAAGGGTAATGAAGAAAAATATTATGAAACATTTAATAAAAAATAATTTGTTTAATAGAGGACAACATGGTTTTGTACCCGGAAAGTACACAAACCCAACTGTTATTCCACTGTGAGAACATATATAAAAATATGAAAAACGGAAAAGAAACAGATGTGGTTTATCTAAACTTTGCAAAAGCTTTTGACAAGGTAGACCATAATATATTAGCAAAGAAAATTAGAAAACATAATATAGTGAACAAAGTAGGAAGATGGATATAAGAATTTTTACACAACAGAAAACAGATAGCTATTGCAAACTATGAGAAATCAGTTGAAGCTATGGTAATATCCGGTGTGCCACAAGGTACAGTGCTAGCTGCATTACTGTGTTATTATGATTGCAGACATAGACCGTAGTGTTAAGGACTCGGTAGTGAGTAGTTTCGCCAATGACACAAGAATAAGTAGAGAAATTACTTGTGATGAAGATAGGAACGCGCTACAAAGAGACATTAACAAAGTACATGGTTGGGCAGAGGTAAATAGGATGGTATTTAACTCTGATAAATTTGAATCAATAAATTATGGAGGTAGAGAAGGAAAGCTATATGCATATAGGGGACCTAATAATGAGACAATCACAAATAAGGAAGCAGTTAAAGACCTTGGTGTGATGTTGAATAGGAACATGTTATGCAATGATCAAATAGCAATTCTATTGGCAAAATGCAAAGCAAAAATGGGAATGTTGTTACGGCACTTCAAAACAAGAAAAGCTGAACACATGATTATGCTTTATAAAACGTATGTTCGTAGTCCACTTGAATATTGCAATATGATATGGTATCCACGCTATCAAAAGGATATTGCACAAATAGAGTGTGTACAAAGGTCTTTTACAGCTAGAATAGAAGAATTAAGGATCTTGACTACTGGGAAAGACTATAATTTTAAAAATTATATAGTCTAGAAAGGAGAAGAGAACGCTACATGATAATTCAGGCATGGAAACAGATAGAAGGAATTGCCGAAAACATCATGGAGCTAAAAATATCAGAAAGAGCAAGTAGAGGTAGATTAATAGTGCCCAAAACTATACCAGGAATACTAAGAAAAGCACACAGGACATTAATCCACTACGCACCAGCATCAACAATGCAGCGTCTGATCAATGCGTTGCCAGCTCATCTGAGGAATATATCAGGAGTGAGCGTAGGTGTGTTTAAGGATAAGCTTGACAAATATCTAAGCTGCATCCCAGACCATCCAAGATTGGAAGATGCAAAATATACCGGAAGATGCATTAGCAACTCTCTGGTAGACATTAGAGGTGCCTCACACAGAGGGTCCTGGGGCAACCCGAACAAGATATAAGGTCTGTAAGGTAAGGTCTCCATTATTATTCTCTCTATCTCAGGAATAATTCATAATTTCACTCGATGGTCAGATATATGATGTTGCCATTGAATGGTCTCTCTCTCTCTCTCTCTCTGTTTTTGGCTGTAGGTATACATTTTTAATGGTTAAATGTTTAAGAAGTAATGTTAGGTATATTTGAAGTAGGATGTTATTTAAGGTATACATTTGGTATCTGAACTTTCAAGGTAGGCAGTCATAAGCATTTTTAGTGGTGGTTCTAACTATCGCGGGTTTTAACTATTCACGGGGTGTCTGGTACGCATCCCCTGCGAATACGGGGAACACTGTACATATATACATATATGTTATTGCTGTTACAGAATTAAGGGAAATTATTTCAAAATGCGTTAACTTATAAAAACTTAAGAAAAAGGCACGAAAAACAAATAGAAAGGGAAGAAATGATGTTTACCGTTAACCACGAACCAGTGTAAGAAAAGACATTTCTCACGCAAATGTGATAGTGATATTGCTCAGGCCCCCTCAAGAAATCGGAACTCTGAAAACATCGTCACACCTCATCACGTCTAGACGAACTCCTCTTCTCAGGATTAATTGGCGCTACAGCTCTCCTGACATCTTGTGACACGTTTGAGCGTCGAGAATTAATGTGGGGTTAGACCATCTGCTTAATATTACTAGGGAAAACTCAATGCTTCTTTGTTCAAATGGGGGAATTTGTAAAAATCTTAGCTCCACCCTTTCCAAGGATAGGCCTATGGTTTAAACCAATCAATTCAACAGTGGCAGCCTAGAAGGATGTCCTACGGGGTCTATATAACCAATGGATACGATGATACACCCCTTCAGATGCTAGGCACGGACAAGGAGGCGTTTCCAAATGATAAGCCTACCAATTACTACAGAAAAGAGGACAGGAAGGCGTTTTGAAGAATGGGCAATAGCCACTCAGACATAAAGAGTTCTTTCAGAAGAGGCCACACCCCGAGTCAAAATCAAGAACCCAAAGGTGGTGCCAAAAAGATCACATCCGAATATGACGGCTGGACATAGGGAGAGAGACAGAGAAGAAGGTAGAGAATGTGAGGGAGAAGAAGCAGAGAGTTGGGGAGAAAAGTGAGAAGGGGGAAGAAGTCCGAAGAGTGGGCGTGAATGTAGATAGTGTGAAGTGACAATACTGAACTCAGGTAAAATTCCCCCAGTGCCTAATAGATTTGCAAGAAAACAAAGTACCTTCAGAATAGTTTGTCTTGTCCAAGTGCCCAAAAACAAAAGGTGGAAGCGATATTAAAAGTTTCCCTATCAAGAATAAATACATATAAGGACACATCAATTATTTTCCCAAATTAATAAAAACTTTAAGGTTAACAAGTTAGCTAACAATCTTTGTGCGAAGCAAACTAATTATATAATTATATCTCATTGTCAACACCAATTCCAGTTCCCGCGCCCCCCCCCCCAGGCCGATTTGCTACCTTAGGTCTGTAGCAAGTCCCCCTACATATATATACAATATTATACATATATATGGATATATATAGATACACACACACACATATGTTATATATATATATATATATAAAATAGATATATACATATACCACACATACTTACATACATACATACATACATACATACATACATACATATATATTATATATAATATATATATATATATATATATTTATTTATTTATTTATTTATTTAGTGCCGACTTTTCTTTTCGTATCAGCTCGATACATTTTCCAGGCTTAAATTGCGATTACGCATCAATTGCGTATAGTAGTAAAAGATATACACATTGTTTACCAACACACCATAATTAAAAACCTGTTTAATAAATTAAGAATAACAAAACAGAAACACAGAATAACAGTGAAAGGGTTAAGAGCCAATACAAAGAAAAAACTAGATAAATAGATAAATAAAAAAAGAAAACAACTAACTATACACCTACCCACAGCATAACGTAAAGACAACTGACACGAACATTGTCACAGGGCTGCCAGATTTCCACACTAAGGAAATCCACACTCGGTCTCAGACAGTTGCCAGTTATGCATTATATTCGACTTTATCGAACTGAGGAATGTAAAAAGTTGTTTAACATGATCTTGTAAGTGCTCAAAACTTAGCGTATGAATTCCCACCAGTAGCTTTTTTTTTCTTACTGATAAATAAGGATAGAACAATGACCTTTCCGTTTTTAGCTCATTGTTTAAACATTTAGTTAGATTTTTATTGTTTTTTTTTTATGAGAGGGTAAAAGAAGCAAAACTTCTCAACAACAGTCGCCACTCTTTTAATATGATGATGAAAAACTGCAATGAAACTTATTTAATTTGACGATGAAAAAAGTAACATAGGTGTTTTTTACAACAAGTTTATATATATAGGCATTTTGAATCACATCATCGTAATGAAATATAACGATAAGTTTATGATGTTCAATCCGGCAATATTGCCATATATATAATATATATAATATATATATATAATATATATATATATATATACATATATATATATATATATATATATATATATATATATATATATATATATATATATATATATATATATATATATATATATATATATATATATATATATATATATAATGACTAGACCTATATTGGGCCAACTAACATTGTTGGTTATATGCTCGCAAGTGAACTTTAAAAATAATTATCGCTGTATTGTATCATTGTAATTGACATAATTACAATAACTTTCATGAAGAATTGAAGCTGCAAATGATGTCTTATTTTTTAGAGTAAAGTAAACTGCAACGTATCCTGGACCTTGGGCTAATGTACTGAACCATTTTATTTTACATGAGGATTAATTACCACTGCATTATACAATTTCTCACTTTTATTGTTGTTATACTCATAGTCATTCATTTATGGCAATATCAACTGACACGAAATCATGAACGCTATCATCTATACTGATAAACTAGGCCTATGATTTTTGCTAAGGTCTTACGTTTATACGAATTACAGTTATGAAATCATTAAAAAGCCCGTTTTTTTTTTTTTTTCAAAAGTTTGTCACCAGTAGTTGTAGAATAACCAAACTGATTATACACACATATTAATCATTTTCACATGCAAAAATTGCAATGTGTATTGTAAAGCTGTAAAGTGCGTCGCTGAAAAATAATTTGCTACCAAATGGCAGTATAAATGTATGCATACATTTCACAAAATTTTCAAGAAAATATACCATCAAAACTAGCAATTAAGAATACTCTCTAGTATTATGAAAAGAATAAATGTAGATTTTGTTGAGAACCATATTGAAAATAATTTTGGTAGGTAACTGATTGGTTGGTTGACGCTGGCGCCAGCCAGTTCGTACGGTCAGATCTAGCTTATATTCTAGCCTTCTAGGTCTTGGTTTGCACATGAATCAACGGTCAGCGTTATGCATCTGATAAACATCCAAACGCATCACCAACTTAAAAAGGATAAAATTAATTATTTATTTTTATGGATATTTGTGTGTGAGACTTATAAAATAGAATAGTAAACAATTTTCATTATTTATTTTTAGATTTTAACTAGCATACGCTCTTTAAGTAAAAATGTGGAAATTTTTACGTGTGGATTCCACACTCCACACCTAATCACAATGTGGACAAGATAAGCCGTATTAGTGACGTCATTTCCACACTTCGGCAGCCCTGCATGATTGTCATGGAGGGGAGTGTAAACAAAGAAACAGGTAATTAGGCAGTAAACAGTTGGGTGGAAGATGATTGGTGGTTAAGAGTAGGTATAGTTAGTTTAATCATGATTGATTCAAGCGTAGTTAGTTCCTCTGTATGGCAGGTTCTTCCTACAATATTAAAATGACTGGCATCTATTTGTATTTTGCAACTTTTACTGTGATTTCTTATGTTAGATTTTTCAGGATTTGATAGTTGACAACCGGTTCTGGAGCTAATTCCTTGGTGAGAGGAAATCCAGACTTTTAGTAGCCTCATGGTACAACTGATGTAATTGCTGGGATCACATCTGGGACAATTATGCAGTCACCTCTCAATTAATGTGTTTTCGATTTAACGCGAATTGACAGCCGTCAACGTAAACAAAGCCATAGCACAATATGTATTCATTATTAAAGGAGAAAACTTTGTTTATTCATTAATAGCGCGAAAGATTTTGTTTATTTATTAATAAAGAGAAAAATCGACATGAAACGAGAATCAGATTCGTTCCGACCCAAAGTATATATACTTTGACTCTGGTTCCGACATCGGCATAATTGAGTGATGTCATGCTGCTGATGGCTACGTATAATTACACACGTAATGAATAATATGCATCTTATCCATGAATCTTTTAAAAAGTTATACATTACTTTACTGTATCCAATAATATTGTATATATTCTCACATTATTGTGTTATAAAATGATAAGATAGCGGTCAATGTTTTTGTTTGGAAATCAGCTGATGGCAAATACGTGTTTATTTCACTGTATTTAACTCGGTTCTGTGCGAATTTTCTTGCTTCTAGTTAGCATAAACGAATATCTAGATGTTTACTTATATGAGAGAAGGTCATTTTTCGTTATACGACGAATTTTTAAGTCGAAATATGGCTTGAATAAGTCTTGCTGTGAACTAAATTATTTGTTTCAAGCCCAGTAGTTTTGATGAAAGTGATTTTCTCTTGATTTTATCTGCAATTGTGTTTGATGGCATAACTTTACTGGAGTTTTATCCTTGTTGCCAATGCATGATAACAGTCATTAGCAGTTTGAACAGTTTTCTCAGCTTCAGCTACAACTTGGTTTAAATTTAACAGCATATTTGATGCTGATTTTTTTATCTATAGCAAATGAAGTTATTAAAAAAATATATCAGTCCTATACTACATAACATTGTTTATAAAATAACTACGGTAATTATTTACTGTCGTACGGTGGTTGAAATACACCAAACGGGTGTTGCTGTTATCCAATTCGATTGTACCTAGCAATAAAGCAGAGTTTCCCAAGTCCAGGAACATAACCCTCCTTATTTCTGTTATTTCATATGGGAAAATATGTTTAAATAACGCTTTTTAAAAAAAAACGTTATTTAAACATATTTTTCTTCAGGGACGTAACTCTCGCGTTAATTGAGAGGTGACTGTACTTATAAATGACACCGGAGGCAACCGGGCTGATTTTATCCTTAACTTGGAAGAGTGAGCTGATAGTTCAGAGATTAGTTTTAAATTAAGGGTAAGTAATTGCTCATTGAATAGGCTGATGCATTTTTTCTTAAAACATATATGGTGTACCGATAAGCAAAAACCGACATTGACTGGAACTCAGCAATTTATGGCACCATAATGGCACTTATGCGGATATCGGCACCACAAGCACCCTTATGGTGCCTCTTGTTAAGTATGTTATGGCATCATAAGGCCGATATGGCGGGATCACAAGCTTAAAAAACAAGTGGAAAAATCCCCCCCCATATAAACTTAACCAATCCAGCTGCCAAACTCCCCCTCAGTCACACTTTCCTCTTTACACTACGGAATACACACAGGACAATTGACCTACCTACACACACAAACAAAAAAAAAGCTAACACTTGTACTCAACCAACTCCATATACTCAGGGCTATGCTGTGCTGTCCGCTGTTTGAGGTTGCTGAGACACCACCAACAACAAAGACAACAACCAAGAATCACAACCCAGCAACACAACAACAACACAACACCCAAGGTCTACAACTCAACAACACAGCAAACCAACAAGGAACACAACCGCAACTCAACAACACAGCAAACAAACAAGGAATGCAACCACAACAAAAGACCACTGCTCAAACAATTGCCAACACAAAAAATCAACACCACAACAAGCCAGCACACACACCCACCAACAACACCAAGAAATCACAGCAGCCCACCATCATCAACCCTCAACAACTTACAACCACAACAACTCGCATATAACTCAACAGAAACTCACAAGCACAACAACTCCAACATCACAGGCACAAAAACTCTAAAGCAAACAATATCAAACTCCACAACAACTAAACAAATCAATAACACACAACTTAAATGACTTTCAATGCCTTCACACTTTTCACAGACCGCTGTCAACACTACTGATCTTCACGGGCTTTGCCTGAAGACCGACTCAAAACACACGCCTCCATACAGATAACCAGAACTCGGCCCATTATGGTGCCATAAATCGCAGATTTTATGGCACTAGACAAGTGCCATAAAACCGGATTGTCGATAACTGATAATAATAATAATAATAATGATAATAATAAAACTGTAATTACGAAATTCGTATGTGGTAGTATTTTAAAGAGATAAAAATAACCTTTCCCTTTCACTTACGTAAGGATAACTCCTCTCACTTGCTGAGATGAGAGAATTTTTATGGTAGATGCATGTGTTTATTAATATTTTCAAATAATAATAATGATAATAATAATAATGGTAATAATAATAATAATAATAATAATAATATAACTAATTTCAAATGAAAATTATTCTTCTCTTCGTCTTTCTCTGTATCAATTTCCCTACCTTCTCTCAACTCCAGAGATGCTTACAGCTTGGGAGTGGGAAGCTGTTAAATATGTCAAGTATTGTGATAGGGGAGGGGAATAGTGCCATATAATGGTCAAAGATTTTAATGGTTTTTTTTTTTTTGCCATTTCTCTCTCTCTCTCTCTCTCTCTCTCTCTCTCTCTCTCTCTCTCTCTCTCTCTCTCTCTCTCAGATGAGATCATTTTTATGGTACATGTATGTAATAAGTTTATTATTAATATTTTCCAATAATAATACTAAAATATTTATAATATTAATACTATAACTGTAATTACAAAATTCATATGTGAGTATTTTAAATACAATAATCTTTCCATTTCACTCTTTTAAATACTGTAAGGACAATTCTCTCTCTCTCTCTCTCTCTCTCTCTCCACAAGATATGTATGTCATAGTGGTAACTCTTTCTCTTGGCTGTAAGTGTTAGAAGTACATATGTATGTACATATGTATATAACTTTAAGGGTACTAATGTTCAGGATTACTTTGAAATTATATTAATACAATCTCTAAGATTAATACAGTAATTTGATAATAATTTAAGGTAAATTTAATGTAGGATGTTATGTAAGGCATACATTTGGTGTTTCTTTTTCTTCTTTCTTTTATCTCTCTCTCTCTCTCGCTCTCTCCTTCTCCTCTCTCTCTCTCTCTCTGTTATTGACTGTTTATATATTTCTAATGGTAAAATGTTTCAGATGACTTTGAAATGATATTAATAATACCAATTCAATGGTATATTTGATGTAGGATGATACTTTAAGTATACATTTGGTATTTGAACTTTCAAGATAGGCAGATATAAGCATTTTTAGAGGGGAGTTCTAACTATTCGCGGGTTCTCGCTATTCACGGAGGTGTCTGGTACCCATCCCCTACAAATACAAGGGGAACACTGTATATATATATATATATATATATATATATATATATATATATATATATATGTATATATATATATGTATATATATTTAAATATATATATATATATATATATATATATATATATATATATATATATATATACATACATATATACATACAGTATGGTCCCCAATTATGCAAAAATTTGGTCAATCCACGGCCTCGCAGAACTGGAAAATCACAGATTTCGATACACATACCTTATGGGAATAATTCCATAAGGGCTAAGGCAAACGGCAACTTACCAAGTCAAACTTTTTTGCTACCCATTTTCAATTCTTTATATGTACTATACTGTATTTTTTTCTAATATGAAATTGTTCTTATGGATAAAGAAAACATTAAAAAAGTTTTAAGGTTTTAATAACTTAAAAAAGTTTGAAATTACACGCAAACACTGCCACCATTGTGTGCAAGTGAACTGTACGATAGTCATTTCCTGCTGTAAAAATCTTTGAAAAACCTTTTAGATGGAATTTCCTCTACCCATCCTCTGCCAAAAAACCTCCAAACTCCTCTGTCTTATCCTCCGTGAAGAGATCTGCAGAAGGAAGGCTTTGTGTGTCTTCGCTCCCGTTAATCCTAACAAACTTGGTTATGAGCGCCTGTCTTAGTTTCTTTCTGTCATATTTATCTAGATTTACTCTACGATAAAAAAGAACTGATAAAAACTTAAAATTTGGCATGAAATTACAATTTCTTAAAAATAAATTATAAAAATTCAAATTTCAACATGAAATGACAGTTTCTTGAAAAGTTTAGATCAAACGATTCTCTCTCTCTCTCTCTCTCTCTCTCTCTCTCTCTCTCTCTCTCTCTCTCATCTGCTTCTCTGTTAATCACTTTTACTAATCCTTTTCATCAAAATCTATTTCAACAATAGAAAAAAATAGATGATAAAATGCCAACAGTTTGTCAAAGCAAGTTAATAGACAGAAAAAATTCTTACTTCATGTTCAGCAATGACGGATTTCAAGTTGTCGACTGCTGCCAAAATAGAGGAGAGGCACACAATGTTCAGCTGGTGGCACAGTTGCTCTTTCTTTCATCCTTTAATTTAAGGACAAGCTTTTTAGTTTCGAGAGGATAGGTCTTCCTCTTTGGTGCATACATGATGCAGATGATCAGAATACACTTTGCAGATCTGAATAATACGTATGGCGATGATGATGATACTAATCATTCATACACACTGCACTATGACATCACAAATGCGTGAGGTGGAGCCTTCCGTCTTAGCTAATGGCTGAGGAGCCTTCCGTCTTAACCAATGGCTGAGCAGGAAATCTTTCTCTCGCATCCCCCCGCCTTCATCTCTCAGACACCGGTGAATCCCACCCCATACTTGAAAAGACAGATTTGATAAGTTTTGTGGCGCGTGACTCGCAGACTTTGAACGGCTTTGCAGATGAATAAAATTATTTTTGAGAACTAGCAACTGCATAAAAGGGGAATCGCACAATCCAGTCACGCATATTTCGGGACTGTAGTATATATATATATATATATATACTATATATATATATATATATATATACATATACATACACACATACATACATACATACAGTACAGTCCCGAAATATGCGTGATTGGATTGTGCGATTCCCCTTTTATGCAGTTGCTAGTTCTCAAAAATAATTTTATTCATCTGCAAAGCCGATCAAAGTCTGCGAGTCACGCGCCACAAAACTTATATATATATATATATATATATATATATATATATATATATATATATATATATATATGTATATATATATATATATATATAATATATATATATATATATATATATATGTACGAGGTTTTAGTCTTCCTTTTCACGAAGATAGATATATGAGGTTGTAGTCCACAGGGGAAAAGAAAAGCTGAAATTCCTTTTAGCTCAACAGTTTTGGCCTCCACTGGCCAGTGGTGATTGTCTCATTGTCGCCCAGTTGTCCTGTTGACCAGTTGACTGTCGCTCAGTTGCCCCTGAACCTGGAAAAGTGGTAGTGAGGAGTGTGTGACCTTTCGGGTACCTATAGTTCATCTAAAGGGCACACCCATTTAAACTGTAGCAGTACAAGAGGAAGGGCAGCAGTTCTATGTCTTGGTGATATAAGGTAAACTTCCTTGCACTCATACTGCCAGTTGCACATAGTTTATGACACCTCTGTTCTCTTTGCTGTATCTTTTAGGTTATGCGTGATGACATAGCCCAAATATGCAGATTCATGCACGAATTCCAGATGACGATTTATGAGGAAAATTTGTGGTTCTGCAATATGCTTAAGCAATCGCGAGAGTAGCGACGTGTACTGGGTCTTTGTTTCGTTTTATAATAATAATAATAATAATAATAATAATAATAATAATGTCAAATTCCTTTGTATAACTGCAGCAAGTGTCGATTAGTTGCTGGAGACCTTGTCCTGAGGGGGAAATTAGAACCATGCTGTAGGTGTACCAGAGGTTTATTGTTGTATCGTTGATAGTGCATCCGATTGGGAGTAAGTTCAGTTTGACATTCAGGGCATCTGTGTATTTATTTAGCAGGTATGGAGAGAGAATGCCCCCTAGTTGGAGTCTGTGTAGGGAGCCGAAGGTGTACGATTATACATTACTCCACTTGATGTTTAATTGCTTTGTGGAGAACCAACAGTAAAAAATGTCAATTAAATATAGAGGTGTGCCTCTTTTGTGCAGCTTCAGGAAGTTTACCATATCAAATGCTTTTTTCACATCTGGATAGCATAGGAATATGTACACGATAGGCTGATGATGGGTAATAGTTCAGCAATTATTTCAGGATGTAGATGCAGGTTGAGTGGTATGCTTTTAAATCCGAAGAGTAGTGTATAGAAAGGGGAGAAATCTCACTAGAAGAATTGACTCGAGCACCTTCGACGCAACTGTAGTAATTGCAATCGGGTGATAATTGCCAGGGTCAGCTGCATTCCTAGCTTGTTTTTGATTAATGGTATTAAGTGAACTAAGAGTAGGAAGTCTGGAAGAAACTGGTGAATTACTGCAGCAGGTAGACCATCTCAGCTGGACATTCTATTATTAGGTAGGTTCATGGTATTGCTTATGTTACCTTGCATAATGCGATCAGCGAAATGAAATTAAATGTTATTAGTAAGGAGGATATCTACATCCGTTTGGGAGTCTTGGTTGTTTATGCAATTCAGGATAGTGCTGAAGCAATTGCCCCACTTTTTTGCAATAGCCTTGTCACCGACGGCTTCGGCTCTTTAATTTTGGGATTTAGAGATTGAATGTCTTAACAAAATCGAGGGTGATCACCATATTCTAATTTGTTCCGGTACGTATACAAACCATCGGTCCTTTTACAATAGGAAGGTAACTAGCGGCAGCTGGAACGGTCGTAAGCTTCGAACAAGGGAATTCGGTAGTTAACTGCTTGTCCGACAGTGCACGCGCTGCGTGACTGGGAGGTGAAGAACCACTTTTGCTTTCGGCCGTGTGAGTGGAGGACGTGTTCAACCATCGCTCTCTGCCCGCTTCATCGTCGTACGCTTTGCTTTGTGTGAATATTTCTCCAACTTGGTTTGTTTGTAATGAAAGTGAAATTGTAAGTACTATTTTCATTATTGATTTAATTATGGATCAACCCTCAATGGAGCTATCCCCGTGCCCTCCCATCATCCGTAGAGTGTGCCCAGGAGTGGAGGGCCGCAAGTGTGGGGTGTTTCGCTCATTTCCTGAGGTAGATCCACATATTCTGTGTGCTCGGTGCCGAGGGCGTGAGTGCTCTTGGGCCGAGCCGTGCAATATTTGTAAACATTGGTCGGAGGTGCAGTGGGTGCTGTACGAGGGCAGGAAGAAGCGAAGGCCTGCCAAGGAGTCGTCGGAAAGCTCTCCCGCGACTCCCTTGGTAACCGATACTTCGTCTTCTTTCCTGCCCCCTGCTCAGCTCCCACGTATGGCGCCTTCCCCTTTGGGGGGAGGTGTTTCAAGGTCCATCTCTTCGCCCAATCCGTCGAGTGTAGAGGAGGGCGCTCGTTACTCCGACGTACAACTGTATTCGGGGTCTTCCGTTCGCTCTGGGTGGGATTCGCCTCCCCCCGCGCGAGGGGGAACCCCTCCTGTGTACCCGACTGTTGCTTCCTCAGGTGCTTCGGTGTCGTTGGGACTGCAGGGCGTGCCAAGTATCCAGGGGCTGCTCCAGCATCTGGCAGAGTCTAAACCGGTCACTCATGGAGCGATGACCACCACTACCACCATGATCTCGACCCCAGGGTATCCTCACCTGGTTTATACCCCCCATGTGCTGTCGGTGACACCTACGGCCGCCGTGCAGGGGCCGATTGCTGCCATACCAAGGAGCTTGCCCCTGGACCTGCCACCAGTACCCAGGATGTCGCTGGCTCCTACCCCGTCTCCTGGAGTACCTACACTGCCTGCCGTACCTGCCATACCTGCCGCTGCTGCTGTTCCTGCGGTTCCTGCTGTTCCCGCACCTGCCATCGCTGTCCCAGCCCGTGGTGTTGCTGCCCCAGACGCTGGTCCATCCGGACAGGTGCAGCCAGGCCCTGTTGCTTCGGCAACAGTAGCCCTGGCTCCATCCTGGATGGTGGACTTGACATCTGTCCTGAGGGAGCTGACGAAAAAGAAGAAGAAGAGGAGGAAGGTGTCGTCGTCGTCTTCGTCGTCTTCTTCGTCTCCTGCTGCCGCCTCTCCATCTTCGACTTCCAAGGCTTCCAAGCCGAGGAAGAAGAAGGCTGCCTCCTCCCCCCCTAAGAAGGCTCCCTCGGGAACTTCTAAGGGCCCGTCCCACTCCGCTGGGACGGGGGGTCCTTCCGCTGGTCCTCCTGCTCCTTCAGGAACAGGGCCCGTCTCTCCTTCCGCAAGGAAGAAGAAGACGGGGACCTGAGGAGTACTGGCTAACACCGGTACTTCCTCGCCTGGTGCTAGGGGCGCTGCCACTACACCAGGTTCCGGCTCGGCCTCTCGTTCGCGAGAGGTACTGAGTGTACGCGCGACCATGCAGCCAAGGCCCAGACGTCTGAGCTCGCTCGGCGCCAGGACCAAGGCACAGAGTGGAAGGCTGGCGTGAGCCGCTCAGGTGACTCTCGCCAGGCCAGCAGCCACTCTCGCAGCAGCCTGCCGGTACCCAGTGTTGACGTGACGGTCCCAGACCAGCCACGGGCTGAGGCTGGGAAGAGGTCCCCCCGACCACAGGAACCAGCTTCAGCTGGTACCAGCGGTTCGACGCGCCGCGAGGACACACACCGGTCTCACCGCGACAGTGGTTTCTGCAGGTCCCCTGACCGCCACTCCCACCGGGACCGAACGGATAGGGGGACCAGCAGCAGCTCCTCTGACGCACGAGACCGGGGCCACTGTCCTCGGTCCAGCCGCTCGCCCCAGGTGAGCAGAGCGACCAGGCCTGAAGCTCGATCGCCACCTCGGGTTGGCGATCGCCTGCAGCCCCCCAAACCCACTGGTTCTGCTGGTGAGTGAGGTGGGAGCGTCAGGTCTTCCTCTTTTGTACCTTCAACTTCCTCGGGTTACACCGGGAAGAGCGAGGCTACAAGGAGTGATCTCGAGGGGCGCGCTCCCGCCACGACGCCCTACGTGCCAGGCACGGTCTTAGGATCGACCAGGTTGTAAACACGAGTGGCAGGAGGAGACTGAGAGGGGTCTGTCGCCGTTCCTCCTTCTGAAGGAGGAGGGTCTCAGGAGCCGTTCTTGTTGGAGGGGCTTGACGGTTCTACTCCTCAAGACGCGGTCACTCCCGAGATCCAGAGGAACTTTGCCGAGGTCATTGCGTTGATTCGTCCGCACAACGACCTCGGGGAAGGATCGTCCCTCCCACCTTCTGAGCCCACGTCCCGGCTCGAGTCATTCTGGGGACCTAAATAGGAACCCAGACCAACGGTGGGTCTGCCACCAGAAGATCCGATGCCGCCCAAACAGGCTAACTCCAGGAGTGTCTCTGCAGCAGCTCCTGTCGGAGAACCTGGCTAGACCTGTGGTCCCTAACAGTGTCTAAGGTCGCAGCCACCTCCGGGAGTATTTCTCCTGAAGGGGACTCAGCTTTCAGGAGACTTTGCCAGTCTGGAGGTAGGGCCATTTCCTACCTCGCCCACCAGACGGTAAACCTGTGGGCCAACCTGGTACTTAGGCGTAGGGACGCTGTCCTTACCCGCGTATCCAGGGCGGCCGGGCGTGAGGCGGCTCTCGGACTTCGCAACGGACCTGTATGGAGTTCCTCCTCTCTCTACCCAGGAGAGATGGTGGAAGCTGCATTGGAAAGGCGGCGCACTGATGACAGTAACCGCCTGGTACACCAGGCAGTTTCGAAGGCTTCTGGGCTGCCTCGAACTGCGGCCAAGCCTAAGAGTTTGGCTAGCGCTTCCTCGGCTGCTAAGACGGTTGCCCCGTCTAAGCCCCGAGGAAAGACTCTGCCTTCGACTTCTGCCAGGGGAGGTCGTCACCAGCCCCCCTCCCAGCCCTCCTTTCCCCGAGGAGGGGCAGGGAAGAAGTCGAAGAGAGGCGGGAAACGCTAGGGACGGCGTTCCCCCTCACCTGCTGCCGGAAGTGGGGGGGTGCCTGGTGAGCCATTGGGCAACATGGCAGCGCTACGGTGCCGAGACCTGGATAGTAGACGTCCTTCAGGAGGGATATCCACTACCCTTTGAATCTCGGCCTCCCCTCACCTACAACCCGGTCCATCTTCAAACCTACATTCCTGGAACATCAAAGGACGTAGCTCTTTGACAGGAGACCAAGACCATGCTGAGCAAACGAGCTGTAGAGATCGTCAGGGATCAATCACCGGGCTTCTACAGCCGCCTTTTCCTGGTGGAGAAGTCTTCGGGGGGCTGGCTCCCGGTGATAGATTTCTCTCCTCTGAACCGATTTGTTCGCCAGACTCGGTTTACGATGGAGACGGCATGTTCCGTGCTTAACTCCATCAGGGAGAACAATTTCATGCTTTCAGTGGATTTGAAGGATGCGTATTTCCAGATACCCGTCCATCAATCCTCCAGGAAGTACCTCCGCTTCATCCTCGACGGGATGATGTACCAATTCAGGGCACTTTGCTTCGGTCTCTCAACCGCCCCACAGGTGTTCACGCGAGTGTTCACGCTGGTGTCTGCTTGGGCCCACTCGTCCGGGATACATCTTCTGAGGTATCTTGACGACCGGTTAGTACTGGCGAGCTCCCGCTCGCAGTTGCTACGGGACAGGGATCGACTTCTCGAATTCTGCTACAATCTGGGGATCGTGGTGAACTTTGAAAAGTCCGATCTCAAACCCAAGCAGAGGATGAAGTACCTGGGTATGCTGATTGACACGGTAGCAGGGCGAGTCTTCCCCACAGACTCGCAGATCAGCAGATTCAGGGAGGCAGCCAACCGGTTCCTGTCTTGGCAGGAACAGTCAGCTCAGCAATGGCAAATCGTGAGTGGCCACCTGTCGTCACTCGAGAAGTTAGTCCCTCACGGGCGTCTTCACCTGCGGTCTCTTCAGTGGAGACTAAAGGAGAGTTGGTCACAGGCAGAGGACCCACCGTACTTCCCCATGTCCCTCACAGAGGAGGTGAGGCAGGACCTAGCCTGGTGGCTCGACGACAGGAACCTCTCAAGAGGAGTGCCTCTCCGCACTCCCCCCCTGGAAATGCTGCTGTTCTCAGATGCATCCAACGAGGGATGGGGCGTACACCTGGAGGAGTTGCTGACTGCAGGAGTGTGGGACCATCACGACAAGCACCTTCACATCAATGTCCTGGAACTCAAGGCAGCGTTCCTCGCTCTCCAAGAGTTCCAGGACCGCTTGATGGGGCACTCGGTGGTGTTGATGTGCGACAACACCGCGGTAGTGGCATACGTCAACCAACAGGGGGGCCTAGTGTCCCTCCCGTTGCACCAGTTGACAATGCAGGTGCACAAGTGGGCCGTGGCTCACTCGGTAGAGCTGTCAGCCCGCTACATTCCAGGCAAGAGGAATGTAGTTGCAGACAAGCTCAGCCGTCGGGATCAGGTGATAGGGACCAAATGGTCCCTACACCAGGACGTGGCGGAAAGGCTCCTCATCCTGTGGGGGTGTCCAGTAGTGGATCTGTTCGCCACCCGGCACAGCAGAAAACTTCAGGTTTTCTTTTCAGCCATGCCGGACCCATGGGCAGCTGCAGAGGACGCTAACCAACACCTGTGGGACAACCTCTTCGCATACACCTTTCCCCCGTTCAGCCTGATTCGCAAGGTGATCAGCCAAGTGCTGACCACCCCGAATCTCAGGATGATCTTGGTGGCTCCCAAATGGCTGGGGCCATTTGGTATCCGGACCTGCTGGCTCTGCTTGCAGAAGCACCGAGAGAGATTCCCCCTTGGCACAACCTTCTAGCCCAGCCACACGTAGAACGGTACCACCGAGCAGTCCAGTCTCTACATCTTCACGGCTGGATGTTATCCACCATCTCTTGCGAGCGAGAGGCTTTTCTCGCAGCGCAGCAACAGATGGCTGGACACGTCAGACAGTCCTCTGCAGCTGTGTACCAGGGAAAGTGGGCCGTCTTCTGTGGTTGGTGTCGTAGACGGGGTCTATCTCCTCTCAGAGCCACTCTTCAGCAGGTAGCAGATTTCCTCATATTTCTTCGCCAAGAAAAGCTCCTCTCCGTCCCCACAGCAAAGGATATAGAGCCGCCCTGGCCCTGTTCCTGAAACTGAGGGGAGTGGATATCTCGGACTCGTTCGAGATCTTGCTAATGAGGAGCTTTGAAAGGTCTTGCCCACCCAGGGAACTCAGGCCCCCGGGGTGGGATGTGACTCTCGTCCTTAGGAGTTTGACTCGAAGACCCTTTGAGTCACTCTGAGAGTCATCAGACAGGGATCTGACCCTCAAGACCCTCTTCTTGCTGGCCCTGGCATCGGTGAAGAGAGTAGGGGAACTTCGTGGTCTGTCCTTCGACGTTAAACATACCAGGGGATGGGGATCTGTGACGCTCGATTTTGTCCCGAACTTCGTAGCTAAGACTCAGAATCCGTCGATCCCTGACGACAGGTTCGAGTCTTTCAGAATCCCCTCCCTATTGGACTTCACCAACAACGATTCGGATGAGATGCTGCTATGTCCTGTGAGGGCGCTACGACGCTATCTGAAGAGAACTCGGCACCTCAGGCCTGAGTGTCGACGCCTCTTCGTTAGCACCGGGGTGACCAAGAAAGAAGTATCCAAGAACACGCTTTCTTTCTGGCTGCGTGAGGTGATCAGTAGGGCGTACAAAGCTGATGGTAGCGACGACATCCGTACGCTTCGTCCGAGAGCCCACGAAATCAGAAGCATTGGTCCTTCCCTTGCGTTCCGCAAAACTTCTCCGTGGCGCAGGTCCTGAAGGCAGGGGTCTGGGCCAACCAGACCACCTTCACCTCCTTCTACCTTCGGGATATTGCCCACAGGTCCTTGGATACTTTTTCCTAGGGACCCGTGGTGGCTGCTCAACACGTTGTGTAGCTAACCCAGCCCCTAGCAGGCAGAACAGCATCGAATCCTGGTGTGACTGTAGAATGGATGAGTGAATGAGAGTGTGACTGGCTCCTCTTCCCCATCTTTTTCTCCCCTCTACCTGTGGGCAGAGGGACACGGTCGTCACCCTGCTGGAAAGGATAAGATGCAGGTAAGCTACTAGCTACTCGACCGAGCCCCATCCTATCCCTTTCATTAGGGATAGAAGTAAATATCCACCACTTCCCCCAACAAGGGGGGGGGAAGTGGAAGCCAACAAGAGACAAACCCATAACTTTATGTTGCCTCTTGCAACAGGAACAAGTTCTTGCTTGCTAGTTTTAAGAGGTACGCTTGCCTCCCTCTTATTACTTAGGTCCAGAGGTCTGACCATTGATCCTGCGGTACATACCCCGATCAATTGGGCAGAGGCTAGGATACCTCCCTCGCTCTTACGACCAGGGAGGCAATCCAAGGTTGGACAAACACCAGTCTGTTCTTAAGACTCAGATTCCTCCCACCAAGAAGTGAGTCTTCATATTGTAAAAGGACCGATGGTTTGTATACGTACCGGAACAAATGGCAATTTGTCGAAAATTGCATTTTTCCTAACTATACAAACCTGAGGTCCTTTACATATAGTCCCACCTCATGCCCCCCCTCACTCTGCATTTTTTCCTGGGCCTAAAGCAAAAGTGATTCTTCACCTCCCAGTCGCACTGCACGCGCTCTGTCGGACAAGCAGTTAACTACCGAACTCCATTGTTCGAAGCTTATGACCGTTCCAGCTGCCACTAGTTACCTTCCTATTGTAAAAGGACCTCAGGTTTGTATAGTTAGGAAAAATGCAATTTTCAACAAATTGCCATTTTCTAGACATTGCATCAGCTCTGCGTTGCTTTTCACTTATTTTGTAGTTCTCAAAAGCAAGTTTGAACTGCCTTCTCGCCTGTCTCATTAGCAATGCAAAGTGCCCTTCGCCCCGGCTACCATTTTGCCTCCACAGTAAAAACATTTCTAATGAATGTGTATATAGATCTTTAACCAGGCCATTCCAGCCAGGTATATTATGAGAGTTGCCTTAACAAAATCTAAAGGTAGCCCTACTGGAAGCAAGCATAGCGGAAATTATGTTTTTAATAGAATTATTTCAGATCTCTCATGTGGTGGTCAATTCTACATTTTCAGTTAGTGCACAGTGAGGCGTCTGCCAGTTGAAATATTCACCGCAACCTGGTTTCCATGGTTTCCCTAAAGGATCTGGTTTTCTGCTGGTTTTATATATATATATATATATATATATATATAGATATATATATATATATAGATATATATATATATATATATATATATATATATATATAGATCTATAGATATATATCTATATCTATATATTTATATATATATATATATATATATATATACTATATAGATATATATATATATATAGATATATCTAATATATACTATATATATATATATATATATAATATATATATATATATCATATATATATATAGTATATATATATATTTATATAATACTAATATATATATATCTATAATATATATAAACCAGAAGTACAGAAGTTGTAAACAGCAGCAGTGTAGAATAGTTCAAAAGAAAGCTAGACAAAATAATTAGAACACTGTGAATGAATTGCAAAACCAGCATATAAAGATAACTGAGCACATGATGTCTCCTTGGATAAACTAATAAATTTTTTAGATATCCTAATCCTTGTAACTCATTGTATTTCAGTACATACAATATATATGTGCACATGATGTAAATTATGTGTATGTGCATACACATATGAATATGGGCTGGTTTTACAATTCATTCACAGTGTTCTAATTATTTTGTCTAGCTTTCTTTTGAACTATTCTACACTGCTGCTGTTTACAACTTCTGTACTTCTGGTGGCAGTTTATTTCTGTGTCTCATATCTTGTATGTGAAGAGGTTCCCACAGTGCAATGTGCTGTATCTCTTCAGTTTCAGTTTCCATGCATTATTACATTTCTGGTTTTCATTTAATGTGAAAATTTTACTGTGTACTTTTGTATTTTGAATGTCTTATTAGTTGTCCTCGTGTTTCTAGGTCTACATGTTCAGGCTCCCTAGTCGTCTTTGGTAACCCATTGGCGCTTGCTTGTACCCCTTCTAGTCTATAGTCTATTTATGTCTTTTCTTAGTGTTGGTGACCAAGACTGTACTGCATATTCAAGATCTGGTCTAACTATTGATGTGTAGAACTGCAGCACATTTCCTTATTTCTGTATGTGAACTGCCTCTTTAGGTATCCCACTAGTTTCTGTGCCTTCTTTTCAGCTTTAATGCATTGTTTTGTGCATTTAAGTCAATGGTAATATATATATATATATATATATATATATATATATATATATATATATATATATATATATATATACATATATATATTAATATACTAAGGGCCCGCCCTCCACCCCAAAGAAAGATTTCTAGATCCGCTACTGACCTGTAGTGGGAGATGATTGTAGCCCGTCGCAAGATCTTTCCGAATGTTGCTGGTCTCAACTGAACCATGAATGGTTGGGGATGTGATGCAGTGGTCCAACCAGGAGGTTATAATTGATAATTGTGCACGTTCTATTTTGTACATAGGCATAGGAAGATGGAGGGAGGAGCATTACATTGCAGATTTGGACAGCGTGATTTTGACAGAAGTGAGTAAGTGCGTTATAAAATTGGTTTGTGGGGTGAGAATTAAGGTCTCCGATTATACAGATATGATCAGCGGTAGAATCGTGAATAATGCTGTGTAACTCACTTAGGATCATACAGTGTTGATGAAAATTATTGTTATGTTTCCAAGGCATATAAACATTAATTATTAGGATCTTAGAGTCCTGTACTGTCACTTGAAGCCACATCAATCTATCAGTGCTATAGGTCATCACATTCACTATATTTTCTAAAGATTTGTGCAACAGGAAAGGAAGGACCCCTTTTGGGCGACCGGCTATGATGTGATCTGTAATTGGCATCATTGAGGTCCAGAAAACTCTGAAGTCTTAATACACTGAATCACAGATGACAAGGTGCAGTGATGCCTTTGAAGTTTTTGCAGAACATGTTTAGGAGAGGAATGTTCCGCTTGTATTCATAGCAACTCACGAAGATAGGAAATGAATGAGTTGGTCATTTGGGTGGATGGGGGGTTGGCCAGCGGTAGTGGTCACTGGGCAGTCACTCGCTGTGGGAGGTTGGCTGGCACTGCTGTAGAAGGCGAGCCTGTGGCTAAACCCCTGCTTGGGATGTCATTAAGTTCCCTTGGGGGGTTGCTGGTCTTGGATCAGGTTATATCTGGAGACTTTTATGTTAGGACCGAAATTCTAACCTTTAAGAACATTGTGGTGTTAAATACGCAGGTAATCTTGTAAGCCAAGTTATGTTTAATTTTGCATGGGAGTTTGTGGGAGATAAAAGGGTCAGATCCCAGTTATTTAACTGCACTACATAACAGCAGCAGAATTTTGGTGTCAGAATGCTCACTGAGTCTTCTTTCATTATCTATAAGGAAACGTGTAAAGGACTCTGGATTCCTTCCGTATCCCTTTGGTGGTTACTTAACCTATGTATAGATTTCCAAATTCCCTGTGGGTGTGCACCCTGCTTAAATTTCTTGGTTGGGCTTAGGTTGGTAAAGATTTTGGATGCTGGGTCTCCTCCTGTTCCTATGTAACCTTCCTAGGTGTGCACAGCCCATCTGGTGTTCATGCTGGTTTGGCAAATTCAGGTGAGCTAAAAACCAAGCTCCTGTACAAATGCTTGGGTCTGATGATGTGTTCTCTCTCTTCTCTCTTTAACAAAGGGTGGAGGGGTAGGTGTAAGCATTCATCCATCCCGGATGAGGGTACTGCACCTACCAAAACTGAATTCTTCTCTAAATGGAAAAGTAAGGAATCCCCTGTAACTTACAAGAACTTCATACTTGACCAAGAATCTGGAATTTTGTGTTGGCATTTGACTACCCCTTCAGTGTGTAGCTTGAAGAACAGACTGTGTTGGTCATAGCAGAGGTTCACAACCTCACATGTTTCTAAGTTTTGGAATAGTGTCAGGCAGTCTTAAATAAATCCTCCCACCAAAGATGTCAGTTCTAAAAAGATGAGAAGTTTGTATTCCTGTAAGAACATATATAAAACTTTTGTCTCTGTAGCCTAAGGATACACGAGGCTGTCAGTTGTGCTGGAGTTATTCCCTTACTTTCATAGTTCACTACTTTGTTAAAATGCTTCAATGACCAAGGCAGCTGTCGGTGAAGAATACCCCGAAATGAATTCTTGGGTATGTATACTTAAGAAAAATGCAAATTATCTTTAGAAATTAATTATTGTTACGGTGGAATTTTGTGATTGATAGGTTATACCTCAAATGGGAGACAATGATAAGTAAAAAATGTGCTGAAGTTTCTTTGGCACAATCGAGTTTTCTGTACAACATATGTATGAAACTTTAAGCTACCACCTGGGGTTGTGGCCTGTTTGTTGGCACCTATAGCGGTGCCAGACGCACGAACATAGCTAACATTAACCTTAAATAAAATAAAAAATATTAAGGTTTGAGGGCTGCAATTTGGTATTGATGATTAGAGGGTAGATGATCAGCATGCCAATGTGCAGCCTTCTAGCCTCAGTACTATTTAATATCTGAGGGCAGACAGAAAAAGAAAAAGTGCAGGTGGACAGACAAAGCAATCCCAATAGTTTTATTTTACCAAAAAATAAAAGTGACAAGTGACTCAACATGAGGTTTTGACCTTTATGCAATGCCTGTTTGATCCCCTGGGATTGCTTTCTTAGTTCAAGATCAGGCTTTGGGATCTTGTCTAAGGGATGCCATAAGTTTTGAAAGGGAGTATAAAAGGGACGTGGTGTGGACTTGACTCTACAACAAACATAAGTCAAGTTAGGTTGGAAAATGATCTTAAGATATTTATTGCTCAGGATACATATGGGAGGTCCTCTACAAAAGGCACTGAGGAGTTTTGCAGGTATTTAGACTATGACCCTATTATTCTGTTTCTTAAGTTTGCATTATCGCCACGTTCATTTCTGACAATTTTCTGTGATGCCTCTATTGAAACTTGTAGTGAATCTGTTTAAAATGTTATTTTGATTGAAAGTCAAGGTAATCTGTTAGTGAGTCAGTAAGATTAAAACTGTCCTCAGCCTAGCCAAACTCTTCATTATTAAGGATTAACAGTTTTTTTCTGTATAATTGCGAAATTTGTTTAGTTCTGGTAATATCTAATGATGCCTGGAATTTCGTATAGTATACGCATTTAAGTGTTTCAGAGGTTACCCTTTGTTAGGTCCTGAATAATGCATCTTGGCTACCGGATATTCGAAGCAGTAGGAAACCGAAGACCCTAAATTTCTGGCAAATATATACCTTTAAAGGAAAACCCAGGAGACTTTTTGTTTAAAAATAAGTTGTGTGGTAATCAGTTATGATTGTATGACCCTTAATGCCACGTTGGTGGTGACCATAGTGAAAAAAGATTGTTATTGGTCACGTTCAAGTTTCGAGATCATTGCCAAACCTATCCCTTCCCATACTCTATATTTTGTGCTGTGATACTCAAATGAGATTAGCTTGACTTTCGAACAAGAACTCTTCTTATCCGAAAAAAGTTTATCTCGTGAAATCCTGTGTCAGTAGTGACTGTCAGAAGTTTTAGCTTTCAGTTAATTTTGTTTACTGATGGGAAAGGACTGATACTGTACAGGGCCTGTTTAAAGCCTGTCTGATAGCACCCTCTTTCCAGGGATGTCTATTTTGCACTGAAATATTGCTAGTAATACGAAGTACTGCATATATCTGAAAGAAAAGTGATAAATTTAAAGAAATGCTTTTCCATGTATGCAAGGCCTAATAAAAAGTTCGTTTGTTCATTATTAACTTTCATTCAAATAACTTATGAAATAAAGACACGTTATTAAGCAATTAGGGCCTGCATTACAGATCCGTAAATAATAAACTTGAAGCATACGTTTGAGGAAAGAAGATACACGCTGTTCCTTAATATTTAATTTATTTCCTTCATACATGTGATGTTGAACTCTAACATTCGTCTTTATTTCCTAAATTAACAAGATGGATTCTTTGAAAATATCGTAGTTAGTCATACTGGCTGAGTAAAATGAAAAGTTAAACACTATCCTTATTTTCCTATAATAAGCTCTTATTCAATATGCACCTGTTGTAAATATTACTGAAGAGAATTCAGGAACGAATTTCGTATCAGGTAAGCAGTTGATTAATTGGAAGCGAAGAACAAAAGGAGTTTCACCCAGTCCCGCGTTTCACTGACAGGGTCATTGACAGGAGCTACATCCATATGAGGTTATGATGCCTTTCTCTTGATTCTGGAGAGGGTCATTAACAGGCACCGTCCGTGCAAAAAGAGGACCTGCTGCAAAATTCAGTTTCCAGTTTAATTTCCAAAATAAGAGGCTGGAATGACAAGCACCACATTTTTAAAAAATCAAGTAGCATTTTAAGGATTTTCTCGGATTTCCACCTTCTCACTTGGAAAATAAAGGTAAATTGTTGAATTTGCTGAAAAAAATGGTTAATGTATTAAATTTTATTTTCAGTGTATGACCTATTAATTTGGGTAAACGAGTGAATGAATATGGAATTAGGTTGAAAATCAAGCATCCAGATGTAATGAAATAGTTCAGAAATATATATATATATAATATATATATATATATATATATATATATATATATATATAAATATATATATTATAATAATATATATATATATATATATATACATATATATGATTATATAATATATAAAAAATTTATATATATACATATATATACTTAAATTATATAATTATATATATAATATAATATATTTATTATTTTATATATAATAAGTATATTATATTATATTATTTTATTATTTAACCACACACATATATATATATATATACTATCTATATATATATATATATATATATATATATATATATATATTATATTATGTATATATAGATTTTATATATATATATATATATCTATTACTTATTATATATTATATATATAATTTATTATATATATATATATATATATATATATATATATATATATATATATATATAATTTTTAATATCAGGTGCTTACCAGGTTCTTTAAACTTGCGACCAGTGTCTATTGATTAGAGCCAAATTTTCCAGAACAAGCATTCACAGTCTCCTATTATTAACTGCTCTGTTTTAGCAACTTATAACTTTTGATACCTTAACAGAACAATCATTTCATATTGCCTAGAAATACTTTGATTGAATATATTCATTTATACCTGACAAGGGTTTAGGAATATACAGTGGCGACTGTTTTTCGGTGAGAGTATTTAGTATTTTTGGAGGAAAAGTTACTTTCATTGTTGTAATCGCATATAGTCAGCCGCAATTTCTAATATGCTTTAATGCCCCCAGACTAGAAACGATCCCATGAAAGTTCTAAGGTACCATTCCCAAGAATTTGAATCATGTCATTTACCTAGCATTTACCTTCCTTTTTAATATCATAATATATTGTTAGTTTCTGAAAAACTTAAAGATTGGTTACTTTTATATTACTGAAGGCGGAAACATTTTTTTTAACTGTCGTCTGGCTTCGATCATTTTTAGCTACCTTAAACTCGCAACGTTTCCATACTTTTCTACCACTAAAAATTTTTTTTTTTCATTGTCGTCTGGTTCCAACTGTTTGTTATTCAAGAGTATGCTACACATTTTACAGCATGTCAGTGCAGTTAAACTATTTGCAGGTCCCAGTTATTTATCGTTATTTGGTCATTTAAATGATTAATTTCTTCATCTGTCACGTCCCAACTATCGAAGTGGCCAAGCAATTTAAGGCGGGGACAGCATTCAATGAGGACATTTGCGGAGTCGAGCGAAAGCAAACAGTTAAGGTGACTGCAGAGGTTATATTTGTAAAGGGACTCGGCTGTAAAACTCTCCAGATTGGGCATCAAAGGTGCTAAACTCACGATAAGCTCGTCTCGAAATTCGTCGACAACATAGTTTCTGTCATCTGTTAATGTAATGGACACGTTTACCAAATTAGGAGCTCCTTTGACTAGTGAACGAAAGGCTGTGTATTCAATGAAACTTGCCTTTATCAACGTAAAAGACTTGAGTGCTGGCAGCTTCAAAGAAAACCCCTCGTGGTGCTCTTGCCCCACTTGGAATGTTGAGTGACGCAGAGTTAAATTTCGGATTTGGATTCGACCGCGGGTGATTGCAAAGAGAATTGGCCAACTTATCTGGAAGTCCAGATGTATATCTAAGGTATCTAAGTATTTAAAAGTTCTAATGTTGTCATGGAAATCCGGTTGTTGAATTTTAAGTGCTCTGATATCGAGGAAAGCATTTGTTATCTCTTTCGTAATCGTTTGTGAAACTATAATTTCTAGGCTATTCAAAGAAGGGAGAATTTTTTTTAGATAAGACATGTCAGGCATTGGCCTCCTATTATAATTATCTATGTCACTTAAATGCTTAAGTTTAAGAGCCAAGGGTGACTTTTTCTCATTTTTAAGCATATGTAGTGAAACCAACATTGGCGCTCCGGTAATGGACTCAAGTTGTTTCAATGAACATAAAGCACCCATCATGTGTTTGGCTAAGAGACCATCTTCATCGTCTAATCTAGGTAGGACAAGTGTCTGAAGCTTGTAGCAACCAGGAGGCTTCGTGCCAGTGAAATCTCCAGGTGCTCTGTCATAAAGTGCTGCAAGAGCGTTAACCAACTCCCTTTCTTTTCGGGCATATTCTGGGTCCTCTTTGACATCGTTCATGGCAACTGTCTCATCACACTCGCACGCTAATTCTAAATGCCGAAGGTTATGACAATGGCGTCCTAATATTTTGATGAGCTCCCCGCAGACAAGATGGGGCCACCTGATGTGAGTTAAACACTCTAGCTTGTGAGCACTTGAAGCAAACAGTGCTACAAACATATTCTCTACCACACTAGCATCAATACTACTCAGATCTTTTGGATTTTGGTTGTTTAATCTACATGTTGACACCCACTTCATACAGTGGTGCACCACCGACGTCATATCGAGTCTCTTGAGCTCGGCTGAAAATAGTGTATCCATAGCATATCCAAGAGCGACACCTAGTTTTTGAACTGCTGAACCAAACTTGTAATTTTCTTTTTGAGATTCGTGTCCTTTCTTCAACATCGTAATCATTTCAGTCACAAGCAGTATAACGGGGTGAAACATAATCCATTGCTTTCCTTTTGGCATACCTTTATTTATGTATTCTTGGAGCTTAGTGATCTGGCTGAGAGGATTGCTCGTCAGAAGGCTTTCTGCAATTGCTAGTCTGGACGCTTTCTTGCTGCTGCTGCTGCTGCTCTGCTTCTTAGAACGGTTTGCTATACGTTTTGCAGGACCAGTTAGACCTCCTCCTGCAGCTTTCACAAATGCATATGCCACAGTTGAAGCAAGGGCCTCCATGCATATTGATTTCAGCAATGGCACTGGCTTCAGTGGAGGCATTGTTTCTGCAAGATAACAAGAGAATAAAACAAGTTACAGCATGCTACAATTACATTTTGTTTTCTTTCTGATATCTCAAAGACTGATTAAACATTCGCCTTCTATTACTAGCAGTTTTAATTAACTCTAGTGCTTGATTTTCAAATGAAACGTCATTGTGTTAAAAAAGTAACATTATTATGCACCAAACGGGAAGCCAAAATTACAAAAATATTTGGTAATCCATGTATACGTACATCCCATTGGAACTTAATCAGTAATTTAAGAAAATCTAAGGATTCCATGAGAATAACGAATTTGTCAGACTTTCGTCAGATTCAGATATGAGTAGATACATTTGGCGAGTGAAGCAAATTGAATAAAAGTATCCAACTCAGAAATGACGCTTGTGAAGTTGGTGTTCTTTGGTATACAACAACTTAACCAAGCAAGGTGAAGAGGCTCATTGACTAATTTGTTTAGACATATAGTATACAATGTACATACTATGCATGCACTCAGTCAGGCACTGTATGCCAATGTACAGAAAAAATAAGAGATTAAAGCAATAGAAATATATGAAATAGAAGGTAGCTCAGTAAAAAAAAATCACGACTGAGTTCACCTCAAAAAGCCAACAAAATTTCAAGTTTCTACTTTGCTGTCAAAGTATACCTGCACATTGATCATCTCGCTGTTATGTACATCTAAGTTACAGTATGAAGCAATACATGAGTATTGCATGAAGTGGCTTTTTCGACGACATGATATCAGAAATTCAAAGTTGCGTATTAACAAGGGATACCTGTGAGTACCTAAGAAATTACAAATTTTGCTAGTCATTTTATTCCAAAATTACAAAAATCTTGTTTTCATAGTTCATTACAAAACTGATTAAGTGTTGATTTTGTTCTTGATATATATACAATTATTCGTTCTCAAAAGGAGTACCTACCTGTCACGTATATCCTCCCCCTAATTTCACTCTTCATTTCACATATAGTAGGACTGTGTGCCCATATAAACATTCCAGTCAGTCTCATTCTTTTTGGTTGCTTACTCTTCGCTTTTACAGTAAACTGATCGGCGTTTGAGCAACTGTTTCCCTAGTTCTGTGGCCAATTCAGGGTTTCTTTCTATCTCGTTTGCTTCCACCAAATCTTTTCGCATTCAGCTCTACCTGTAATAAGTTATTTTTTCGTTCCATCTTTTTCTTATGTCGAAATGTTCCATCTATTCAGTTTTAACTTTATGTTCCAAAGTTTTACAGATTACAAAAACTATTAATAGTTGTTTACTCATACTGTCAGGTTCTGTGCTGCTGTTCAAATCTCATATTTTTTAGTATCTGTCAAGAATTTTTTTTTTATCTTTTGAACACCCAAAAGATGGAAATTTAAACAAAACTCCGGGAAAGATTTGTTGAAGTGGAATTAAATGAGTTTTTGAGAGGGATCTTATAATCTGTTGTCAGCTTATGAAACCACTTTTTTTTTTATCCCGCATAGCCTGTTAATAAAGAGCTTAGCAGAAAATTCTCTAAATATATAAAAAAACAATAAAAACTTGGGCAAGAACGCGATATATTGTTGGACCCTAAAAGATATTTTCATGGGCTGTAAGAACGCTTGTGCCAGTTAAAAAAGTCATTTTTTGTCAGAAAAGTAGTAAGTGTGCCCCCATACGTATAATTAATCTCAGCCTGTACTTCACTTCAACTTTTCGCCCTTCCCTTCTCCTTCTCTTTCCTCCAATTTTCCCCCTGTCATTGCAGTGGCGATAGCCCCCTAACCACCCCACCATCTTCGTTCCCACCTATAGCTTCACATCCAATCCAGATTTCCATTATGCATTGCCAAAGATTAAGAGGAACAGTTTTTTTTATATCATTGATCAAAGCCGTATCTGATAAAAGGAAAAAGGAAATCCACCTATTTCAACATAGTAAGACAAGTACACAAAGTATGTAACGGGAAGAATGGCCTCGCTTTTAGTTATATGAAAGGACAAGATGAAAATTAACCAAAATCTGAAAAAATGATTCCAGGTAGATAAGAACCCAAGAAGGTTTTAGTGTCTAAAGTGAAGAAAAGCAATCATGCTGGAATCGAACACTTGAGCTGTTAAGGACAAAGCTGTCACTTTGGAAGGGATATCAAAATTTTGAAGGATCTCTACTCAATGCGAGGGTCAAAAACTCGAAGGCTGGTGGATGTGCAAAGTAGGAGAATTGGCAGGTTGCTGACTTTTTCCTCCTCTTCCAGTACACATGCAGGGTGACTAATCCTGCCCCATTCTGATTGGGACAAAATTCAAGAGAACAAACTATGCCAGGTTGTCAAAGTCCTTCCATAGTTTGGTTCCAAGGTCTTGCATGTGTAAATGACCGTAGTCTCTGGGGAATTCTGGTCCTATGGGGACTTTCCCATTTCCTCCCAAGGCATTGGGAGGCCATGTATCTTCTTCCTTGCATTCTCAATCATCTGTTTCTGTGATTAAGGCTACAATTAAACGAAAAATGGATTCTGAGTTATTAACTAACCCTCCAGGGCCTTCTCCTATTGCCTCTGTTCCTCCAGATCCACCCTTTGATCCTGCGCCTGATGACCACAGCCCAACCTCTACACTTGGCTTGCGAAAGATTATGCAAATGACATCTCCAAGAGTAAATCGGCGCAATGAATGTGCAACATTTCAGAGTATTGCATATTGAGGAGCTACCAGTTGAATATGACTATGAAACCTCTACTACTTTGAGTACCTTTGACCCATTAACGGAAATTGGAATGAACTATCTTGAAATAGAAGTTAAGTCGGAAGCTTGGGCTTCTTTTAAAAAGCATGAAGGTACTTTCATAGTCAGCTGCAATAATAAGACACTAGAAATATGCCAATCTGCCATGGAGGAAGTTTGACTGACAAAACTCCTAAAAATATGGATGTCTACATACCTTGTGAATGGGCTGTAGATAGGCCTCGGAGCCAACAGAAGAACATTCCAGTAAGGACTGGTAGCAACAACAACAAAGGAATATAGATATAACTAATATAAATTCAGTACCTCCAGAAGAAGGCAGGAAGAATAAGGAATGGTGAGATATCTCCATTTGGTAAAGGAAAATTCTTATTCATGCAAAATAAAAAGACACAGGCACCGATGTTAGTTTGATGCAGGTTAATGATAATGAAATGCTGAAAGAGATCAGACCCCACATGAACTTCAGTTATGTGAAAGGGGTCATCTTTGACAAAGACCTGTATAAATTCACAGAAGATGAAACCCTAGAAATGAGCCCACCATCAGTATATAAGGTGAAAAGGATATCTAGTGCAAACTTGATCATTTTGGACATTCGAGGACCCAAATGTGCCATCCCACATGTGAAAATGAAAGACTGAGAGTAAGACCCTTCTACCCAAAACCTATGCAATGTTAAAACTGCATCAGTTTCGGCCACTCATCAAGAGTGAGAAAAACTCTCAAGTTTATATTAATTAATACTTAGTAGCTGAACATGGTTTATGACCTCAAGCCCCATATTTGTTAATTGTCACTTGGATCACAAATCCAATGACAAAAATGTGAAGAATTTAAGCTTGAGCAAGGAACAATAAGTAAAGCATATGCTGAGCACATTAGCATAGATAATGCAAAACGGCAAATGGGGCAAGCTAGGAGGTATGCTAGAGCTCTAAATCCCTTGCCCCTTAATACTACAAGGGATCCAGTCATTACAGGAGCTTCTCCCTTTGTAGCAGTTGCTCCATGTCCTATGGCAGAGGCCCAGCCCTCTGGCTCAGGCGCTAGGCCTGGCAACGCAACAGCACACTCCTCAACAGGAGTTAAGTCATCTCCTAGGTAGATAAATCACCAGCTGGTGAAGAAAATCTACCTTTATCTTTACCGTATCCCACAGTACGTGAAGCATCACAGATAGATTCTCTGCTCCAAAAAATGGAATCCGATGAAAGTTAAATACAGAAGAGAGAAAGAACTCCATCTTTCACCCCCCCCCCCCCACCCCCCCCCCCCCCCCCCCGCTCCCCCTCCATCTCCCCACATCCAAAAGAAAAATAATGATAATCTTGAACTGGCACTTCAGTGAGACCAGAGGAGTCTAGTATTTTGAGTAATAAAAGCACAGTAGCAAAGATCCATCCTGATCCTAAAATTAATAGCAAAATAGAAAATAATAAACAAATTCAACATCCCAAAGAAACAAAATCTAACAAGGAAAAGGACTAAAAAAACTTTAACAAAAATAATGTCAATCTTACAGTGGAACTGTCAGGGTATCATTTCAGGTGCCGAACAAATCAAAACACTAAATTACACTTTCTACAGATCTCCTCCACAACCAGGAGAAAGAGTTCAAGGAACCACAGGTTTTATTATCCAAGAATCTGTAATATGCAGCACCATCCAACTTGACACAATACTTCAGGCTTGTGCTGTACAAATTCATATTTATAAAACGATCACTCTGTTCTCTAAATTGGAAGATCTAGTATATGACATGTCTGGTAACAACAGGCAGTGAGACATCTCTTACCTTCAATGCCAAAATTAACCAATCGCCATCCCCATTCATATTAACGGGCGATTTTAATGTAAAACATACTCTTTTGGGCGCTTAATGCATGTATAAAAGGCACTGGATATATGTATAAATAGACACACTAAAGTGGAAACAAGTAAGGTCAATAACCTGAGTGACTAGTGGCGACGTGACAATCGTTCAACTTCAAGTGTTAGTTGAGACGTGCGAAACGGCGAATTCCTTAAATCACTTGCATAGGACAAATTTTCGTAAACATACCCGGCCACATAGAAGAGATCGCAGACGCGCAAATGGCCTGAATAAGCGGAATGTACAAGTGCATGTGAAATGGAAAATGCACGTACACCGGAGGAGACATGCATGCGTACGTTCGTGTGTCTATTTGTATGCGCGCATTTTTACGTCTGTTAGAAGTCAAGGAACGAGATAAAATCTCTGGTATGGTAATTAATGGGGGAATTATATGACAGACATTCAGTGTGAAACCCATAGGAGGTGCTTGGAGTTCCACGTAGATAAGGTATAGTGAAAGAGAAAGTTTGGAACTTTTTAGGAACTGTGAACGGCGAAGTGCAGAGAACAATGAAAGACTTATAAAACTTTTTATCCATTGCACTCGTGATGTATCTCAGCATTTTATAATTATGGTTCTTTCTTTCAGCTGGATTCGATTGTTGCTACCTAATAATGAATTCTCTAGACTTTTATCTGACGTTTATTGATAAGACTCATAGAGTCATTTGACAATGGGGATATGGTTATGCAAGGTAGTAATAGTACTTTGGTGATTTTTGGGATCCTTTATTTCATTTTATCCAATATGACTACGTAGAAGAGAAATGGTGTTTTAATTATCTTTGAGGATTTCTTTAATCAACTTTATTTCATTTTTCATGTTAGTTATTTTGTGTAGTGAGAGTTTCAATTCGCCTTAGATTCATGATTGACTTTCAGCTAGCTACAGGGAAGCCAGGCGATGGGAATCAACAAAGGTAGGTCTCGCTATCAATTAGGAGTTCTCTCCTTTTAGCTAAATGGGGTCATTTAACCCCATAACATATGTTATAGATTGGGTAACATTATGGAGCAGTTACATGACAGTAACAATATAGTTTTATTGAACAATGAATCACCAACAAGTATGAAGTATACCATAATTCCTCTTCTGCCATCGATTTAATTATGGTATGTCCTCGGCTCTTGCACTAGAATACCAGTGGTCAGTAAAGTAGGGACCTGTAATACTTCATCCCCATATCTCCCAAAGTGGAAAATAGATGAATCAGAGTGAAGTTCATATGAAAGATTAACACACATTGAAAAGAATTCTAAGGACTTCCTTTCTCCAATTTAAGCCTTTTAGCACTTTACTGAAGTGGTACTAGATAGTTCAGACAAATGTATACCTAGAAATGCAGGTTTGCAACGGCGTCTAGCTGTTCCTTGGTGGAATAAGATATGTGCAGTTGCTAAGAAAGTCACAAGAACGTACTTTCGTAGATATTTAAAATTAAGCTGTGAAGCAAACAAAAGAGCTTATGCCAGAGATTGAGCAAAGCAGAGAAGAACAATAAAAAAATGCTAAGAGACTATCATGGATACAGTGCATCTCGGAGGTTTCAGCTAAATCTCCATCCAGCCAAATCTGGAATAAGATCTTTAAATAGCAAGGTAAATATACTCCAGACTCACTGCCTATACTAAAGATGGAGAATGGATATATATCTGATCCTGAAGAAATAGCAGAGATATTTGGCAAGCACTTTACCAAGTTTCTAGTGCAACACCGTACTCTCCTGAATTTCAGAAAATCTGAAATTCTACATCAAAAGTTTTGCCTTAATCCAGAGGCTTTCAATATATCTTTCACCATGGACGAGATGCTGAATGCTTTAGCCAATTCATCATCAAGGGTCCCCGGGGAGGATAATACAGAGTTATAGGCCTATAGCTCTTACAAGCTATGTTTGTAAGCTACTTGAAAGTATGGTCTGGTATTTGGAAAGAAAAAATCTTTTATCCAATAGGCAATTTGGATTCAGAAAGAACAGAAGTAATATAGATCCACTATTAATGTTATCAAGGGAAATCCAAAATGCTTTTGCCATCCAGAATCAAGTCACTGGAACCTTCTTTGATAATGGAGACAGCTTACAATACCACTTGAAGGGATGCTATTCTGAACCAGTTGGCTTCTTTGGTAGGTGTTACCTTATTTGCAGTAGCAATCAACAGTCTGATGGATCACCTACTAACTGGGGTCGAATGATCATTATTTGTAGATGACTTTGCTATCTATTGCAGTGTATCTATTGCTTCAGAAGCTGCAAGGAAGGTTCAGGCTGCAAAATGGACAGATGCTAGGGGGGATTCAAGTTTTCTTCTCATTAAAAACAAAACCCATCAGATACGCATAAACAGGAAAAGCGAGGAGATTCTAATACTCTTCCTAGAAGACAATATTTTACCATATGAATATGAAGTTAAATTTCTGGGTGTGATATTTGATGAGAAACGTAACTTTGGCCCTCATGTAAATGACCTCGCCAACAGAATTAAACAGTCACTGAATATATTGAAGGTAATACGTTTTGATTGGGGTGCAGACCGAAAAAGTATGCTTAAGCATTATATATCTGTAAAATTTATGGATCTTCCTGTAAAAATAGCATGTAAAAAATAATCTCCGCCTTGTTGCAAATCACCTGCTGAGGAGAGAAGAAACATTTCCAATGAAGAAATGAGAAAGGAATTTCTTCATAATTGCCTCTAACACGGGGAGGGGCAAAACAGTTGCTCTTTCACCACCGAAGTACAGGATTGGTTGCCTCTCCTGTACATCCTCAAGGTATGAGGGTGAGCTTTTATTGGGTACCTGCTCTTGTGGGTACAGATGGGAATGAGAGAGCCACTGGTAAACTTCCCATGCTCTGATTTTAAGCAAATTATTCATATTTATATAAAAAGGAAGTGGAAATTTAGTTGGGATATCATAATTGGTAATATGAAGTTGAAGGCTATTCGACCTTCAGTAAACCATCTAGAGTGGAGGACTAGAATTACTTAAAAAGGCTACACTTAGGATATGCGCATGCTACGCATAAATACCTAATGCAAAGTGGATTAGGGAGACAGTCCCCAATTTGCAGTTTCTGTCAAGAAGTTTTAACAGTAAAGCATTTTTTAACTGACTGCCCAGTTTTTACTCAGGTCCATGAGTGAGGTACTTGCTGATAATTGCTTCTAAAGAAAATTGACATTTATTTCAGAATTTAGCTTAATGAGAGTTTACGGCTTCGTTTATTTATTTCGTATTGAAAGCTATATTTTAAAGCTATATTTTAAACATTTATCTTAATCTATCTTAATTCTAAGCGTTGAATGGCCTTAGTTGCTCCAGTGCTTGGCATATTTACCCAAAGTCTATAAATCAATCTATAAATAAGTCAACAAAAAAGGGACAAGTTTGGCATCAAACTCGTTCCGGAAACCATAATTAATCTTCAGTTAAATTATTATTGTTTAGACCTTACAAGAGAAGAAACTGTTGCAATATTTTGAAATAAGTTCACTATAACAGATCTGGAAGCTTGTAACTGACTGTATGATTAATTCAATTTGAGTAAGGAGTTTTGATGGTCATCAATTGTAAGATTTAAAGGCCTATTTTTTTCATTAGGTATCAAGTGTGCGTGCGTATCCTTTAAGCACTCATCCGTTTGAAAATAAATCAGTTAGACATGTGTACACGTGTGTGACAAGATCAGTAAATGTAAACAGTGCATGTACTTGTTTTCAGGAGAGGGACTTAGCTTAGGGAGATGTAGTTTTTCCGCTTTCATTAGTTATGCTGTCAACAACAGTGCTATTTTCTCCCTCCCTTTTAAGAAGCATTATGTTTTACAATCATTCTCTCGTCGGATATAGCCTTTACTCTTTTAATAAAATGCACCTTAGAGATAAACCTTTTCCCCACCGAAGGTTATAGATTTAAAACTGTAATTCAAACTAACCATGAAATTATTTTTAACCTTTCGCCCACTTACACCAAGGTCCTTACCATCGTGATCCAAAGTAATTGAAGATTATAGCAATATTATTTATCTCTTAGACTGAATACACTACTAGCACTTCACTGTTCCAAAAATGATAACATGTCATCCCAAGAAAGAGAGAGGAAAGAGAACGAGAATGGGCACTGCTAAAAATTTTGAATAATTCCTTTAGTGCACCACATGAGGTGCACTGTAGCAGTGCCCCCTACGAGGACTTTTTAGTTCACGAACGACTTTGAAATCGTGTAATTAATTATTTATAAATATATATACCGGGTTTTTCGAAATTAGAGCCCCCCCTCCACAGAACAAATGGAAAGTTATGAAGTTTTCTGCTATAGCCTATCTTCAAGTACATTATCTTAAGTTTCTATTAAGCTATTTTTCATTTTACATTTCTTGTATTTTCAGACAGTGATGGAGTTAGATACAGCCATGGCTAACGAATCCAGGCTATAATCTTCAGAGCGGCCAGGGATACTGGCGTATCCTTCATTTCACGTTCCTGGATAGCTAAATATATTAAAAGAAATTAATCCTCTTGTTAAAAGAAACTGGAACAAAAATCCATATGAATATCATCATGAAAAGAGTGAGAACCTTGTAAGGCCAGAAGTCCTTTCTCAGGAGTCAAAGACATCATAGCCGAGGCATTGGCTAGACCAAGAAACTCTTTATGAATATGGCGCTTGAACTAGAAACAAAAAGGGAAAGAAAAGAAGTTATAGTTATATCATGATTTGAAAAATTCTGGTATCAAGCTATTTCATGTTATCAGCAAGCCCAACATCACTCAGCATCAGAGAAGACCATGCATGGTTTTTTGGTTCCTATCTTAAAGATTGGGATGAAGCTGACTTTCTCCATGTTGCTGCATCAGATGAATTCTTCATTTACACAGTCAGGAAGCCAAATCATAAAAATGACATCATTTGGGCTGCAAAGTTGGATGATATCAGCGATGACGTGCGCTATTGCCAAGTTGTGAAATTTCCTGAATGCTTGGAAAAATTTTTCTGTTTCACAGCCAAATGATTAATGTGGATCATCAAAGAAAAAGGACAGTCATGGAATGGCAAATAGTTCAGAGGACCTGTGCTTACTGTTGGAGTATTTCCTTTACTCAAAGATCCTGAAAATGTGTTATCTGTTGAAGAAGTCACATTTTTGCATGATAAGACACCATGTTTCAAGGCTTTTCAGACACAGGAGCTGCTTCGAAACAGTGTTATCGATTTCTTCTCGTCAAGTGAATTTCCAGGTAGTTCCCCTGACTTTAATGTGTGTGAAAACATTGGTAGTATCTTAAAGGATCGTGTTGAAGCGCGTACAGTGAACTATGATGGTATACCAAGCCTCGACGACCTGTGAAGAGAGGTGACCGAAGTGCTCAGGAAAATGGAGTTTGAGTCTCAGCTTTTTTGCGATTTGCTGAAATCCTACCCCTAAAGAATGTAGGCTGTGGTACAGGCAAATGGAGGCCACACAAAATATTAAGTAGTACTCAGAGAGAAACTTAAATAAATACCTGTTCTGAATTACTTTTGCTTTTGTCCATATCAATTTTAGGTTATGCTGTTGGGGGGGCCCTCTAATTTTGAAATACCCTGTATTTAAATGAGTTTTTAAGATTACAAAGTGATTTTACCGCAGCCCTGATGACAGTCATAGATTTTTGAATCGTTGGTGCAAGTTAAAATACAATTTCCAGTCTTCTTGGTGCTATGTTCATTATAGCTATCTATCTATCTATTATATATATATATATATATATATATATATATATATATATATATATATATATATATGTGTGTGTGTGTGTGTGTGTGTGTGTGTGTATGTGTGTTGTGTGTATTATAATATATATATATTATATATATATATATATATATGTATGTATGATATAAATAAATATATATATATATATAGATATATATATAAAATTTTTAATATATAAATATATATATATATAAAGGAACTGTATTAAGTACACTTCAAATGAATCTTTAATATCAGAGAAATGTCCCATGGACTTTTGCTAATAAATTCGACTCTCCTTCCTAGTATGAATCACGATACCTTCAAAGGATTAACGTACTTCATATCCTGCCTTGGCGCGGACCATTTATCTGCCTTGATCATAAAGCACATCATATATTCTTATTACCGCTTGTGCTATTAAATAGTGTGCATTTCTGTGTATATACTACAAACAGTTCAGCCTGTAAGGAAATGGGGAACTCAGTTTATGATAAGCTTGCTAATTCACCAAGTTCTAGTGCTCTCCACATCAAAGGTCTTACTGAGGTCGAGAGGCTCATCTACAGATTATCCCCACTGGGAGTTTTTGATGTTTGCACCTCAATCTCTGACTGAGTAATTCTAGAGACTTATCCCTCTCATGTAAATAACTTCAGCACATCATATGGGGTCTGTTCCATTTACCATGAATAAGCCTGTATTTCATGCCGATGTGGTGGGTTTTATTTCGTTAGTTTCTACCATTAAGAGTTCTTAAAGTACTGTTTTGACTTGTAGAACTTTCTCTTTATTAACTCTTTCTACTTAGGGAATTCAACAACTTTTTTATGTAGATCTCAGATGCACAGTGTATTTGACTCCCGTTAATGTTTTACAATTTAGCGCATTTCGAGTTAACATACTCTGTTGTTAACCTTAGATACCCCGGGCATTTTTTAATGTTAGATTAATGTTGACTTCATCCAAAAAATCACGTGCCACACCTGTAATTCTATATTTTTAATTAACATACTTTGGTTAGCACTTTATCTGCGTTAATTTAAAATACCCCAAATATGTTTAACTTTTTTGGGATTTTATAGCCTATAGCAAAGACCAGCTAGCTTTCCAGCTAAGTCCTGTCTATTGATTACGTCACGACCATTCCTTGAAGCTGATTAGTAGGAAATAGTTTTGGAAAGTTGGTTAATCTATGGTTCTTTTCATCCTCATTTATTTTGCAATTGTTGTTTTACCGAACTAAAATACTTTGTGCTGATTATCAAAATGAAACTTTACATTATCCACTGAAATAAAATCATAATACACATCTCCCTAAAAATAAAAAATAAAAAAGACAGGAAAATTTGAATGAAGTCAGAAGTGTTCTGCGTTGTTGCAATGTTGTGTTTCGTAAATGAGGTTCACCTGAATGCACTTGAATCACTGGACAATGGTCAGTACCGTCTGATATTGTCAAGTGTTCACCGTTCTAAATTTAAATACCAAGACTTTCTCAGAGCTCTGCAGACTGGTATTTCATGTTGATTTCAAGAAACTTTAATACATTTGCATAGTCTTAAAATCGATTTCATTGGAATTGTTTACACATTCGGAGGGATGACAAGTAGTGAATGCACTTTATAAAATCAGAAGATACTATATGATAGGCTGTACAATTCATATTGAATATAAATTGCTGTGAATTTTCTTGAGGATATTAACTCCTTCCGAAATAATAGGATGATAAAATGATAACCACATTAATGTCAATGAGTAAAATTCAAAATCGTAGCTTTGGCAGCGGTTCTGCTGCCTTCCTCAGCGGGAGAGAGAGAGAGAGAGAGAGAAAGTGTTTATGTGTGTGTGTGTGTGTGTTTATGCAGTTAATATTAAGGAATCTGAAAAAAAAAATGTAGTAAACTGCACCCCTATGGATATGAATGATAGCCACGGCTCTCTCTCTCTCTCTCTCTCTCTCTCTCTCTCTCTCTCTCTCTCTCTCTGTGTGTGTTGTTAAGAGAATATTCTAGCGCAAACTATATTAATAAAGATCTCGATTAATTATAATCAAAACAACGACTAAATTTCAGTTAACAAGAATAGGCCGATAATTCTTTACGCTAGTATTTTATGAATAGGTCTATGTTTATTCTGCAATGTTAGAATACCATAAGAAAGTTTTTCGAAGACACTACAAGCACCATAACAGCAGCAACAAAAATAAGAATAACCACAATAAAACGGCTGAATATAAGATAGGCCTATTATCTAAACGTCATAATGCTGCGTAAACCGACAAAAAGACAGGACCTTATAGTCTACGTCATTTTTTATCATCCTATTATTTCGGAAGGAGTTAATGTCCTTAAAAAATTTCACAGCAATTTATATCCAATATGAATTGTACAGCCTATCATACTGTAACTTTTTTTTCTTTTTTTTTTTAAAGTTATCTTCTGGTTTTATAATGTGGTCACTGCTTGTCATCACTCCGAATGTGTAAACGATTCCAATGAAATCGATTTCAAGACTTTGTAAATGTAAATTTCCTGAAACCAATATGAAATATATACCAGTCTGCACAGCTCTGAGAAAGTCTTTGCGGTTAGATTTAGAATGACAAACACGCTTGACAATATCAGACAGTAATGACCATTGTGCAGTTATTCAAGTGCACCGATTCGAACGCACACATTCCCAAAGACACCTCAGGGCTCAGACGTCAGTATTCAGGTGAACCTCATTTACGAAACAACATTGCAACAACGCAGAACACTTACACTTATGACTTTATTTATACTTTAATGTATTTTACCATTTTTAGGGAGATGTGTATTATGATTTTATTTCATTTTGATAATCAGCACAACGTATTTTAGTTCGGTAAAACAACCATTGCAAAATAAATGAAGATGAAAAGAACCACAGATTAAACAACTTTTCGAAACTATATCCAACCAATCAGCTTCATGGAATGGTCGTGACCATAGAGGGTATATAGTATATACCTGGAGTTGTGAATGTGATCATAGATATAGAGTCCTCGATCTATGGTTGCGATCTCTATACCAGTACTACATAGTTCGGTGGTCTTCCAGCAGGGCATCGCTGCAAAGCCTTGCGGCCATTTTTAAAGGTCTGTAACATGCAAATTGAACGGGGATTAGTGCCATTGTGAATTTTATTTATCGTTAATGTTTAATGAGTGTGTTCAGCAAATTTTTAGGGTTCAGTGAGCAAGAGTTTAGTGACTGTTTATGAGTACCTAAGTGTTTAGTGAATGTACTATAGTTTAGGGTTTAGTGAATGTTTAGTGTGTAAGTACTCAGTGAATGTTTACTGAATGTTTAGGGTTTAGCGAATATTATTGAGTGTTTATTGTGTAGGTATTCAGTGACTGTTTACTGAGTATTTAGGGTTTTACTGAATGTTTAGTGTGTCAAGTGCATTCAGTGAATTTTCAGTGAGTTCTTGGGGTTTTAGTGAATGTTTTGTGAATGTTAATGAATGGTTAGTGTGTAAGTATTCAGTGCATGTATAGTGAATGTCTTGTGAATGTTGGTGTTTAGTGAATGTTTAGTGTGGAAGCATTCAGGGAGTGTTTAAGGTTTAATGAATGTGTAGTGTACGTGAGTGTTTAGGGTTTAGTGAAGGTTTAGTGCATAATAGTACGTGTTTAGTTAATGTTTAGTGTGTAAGCATTCAGTGAATGTTTAGTGAGTGTGTAGGGTTTAGTGAATGTTGGTGTTTAGAGAATATTTAGTGCGTAAGCATTCAGGGAATATACAAGTAAGTGTTTGGTCGAGTGTTAAGGCGTTAGTGAATGTTAGTGTTTATTAAATGCTTAGTGTGTAAGTATTCATTTAATGTTAGTGTTTATTAAATGCTTAGTGTGTAAGAATTCAGTGAATGTTTAGTGTTTAAGTATTCAGGGAATGTTTAGTGAGTGTTTATGTTTAGTTAATGTTGTGTGAATGTTTGTGTGTAGTGAGTTTTTAGTGAATGCCTTGTGAATGTTAGTGTTTAGTGTGTTTACTGAGTGTTTAGTGAATGTCTTATGAATCTTAAGTGTTCAGTGAATGCTTAGTGTGTAAGTTTTTATTGAGTGTTTAATGAGTGATGAGTGGATGGTCATTCACTGTTTAGTGTTTAATGAGTGTTTAGGAGTTTAATGAGCATTTAGGCTTTAGTGAGTATTTAGTGTTTAATGAGTGTTTACGATTTAGTGTAAAGTGATTGCTTAGTGTATAGTGAGTTCTTATTGAATGTTTAGTGTATAGTGAGTTTAGTGATCGTTTAGTGTTTAATTAATGTTTAGTGAATGTTTACTGAGTGTTTGAGGTATAGCGAGCATTTAGTGAGTGTTGGGTATTTAGTGAGTGTTTAGTGTTCTTGGGTGTGAGTGTATGTTAAGTATGTGTGTTCAGTGAGTGTATGTAAGAGTGAGTGTTTAGTGAGTGTACATTACTGTTTAGTTAGTGCTTAAGTGAGTGTATGCAAAGAGAGTCCTGTAATTTACAGGATCCATTTATGCTTGACATGCTTAGGCATTGTCCACAATGGGTGGAGTGCTTAGGGCAACCTTTTTCTTTAAGGTAATTTTTCTCTGTGGAATTGGGTCCAGTAATATGATAATAATAACAATAATAATATCAGCAACACTAATAATGAAAAAAAATAGTGAAAATAATAATATTAATAGTAATAATAATAATAAGATACTAATAATAGTAAAACTTTTCAAAATAATAATAGTAAAAATAATAATAATAATAGTAATAAAGTATAGTACTGTTGAGCTGGACCGAGACCTTTCAATATGGCCGCCCGAAGTCACACTCTCGGAGGGAGATTGCCACTCCAGTGATTGATGCTCAATGGTTGTGACGTAATCAGTAGGCGGTGCTTAGCTGCAAAGCTGGCTGGTCTTTGCTATAGTACCATTTAGAGGCTGCTTATGTTTTATTTTACATTTTCTTTGAAATGACGCAATCTTGATTACATTGTAGTATGTTGTAATGAAGTGAGGACCGAGTATTCGATGTTCATCGAAAAGAAGGCTACTTTGTAACTTCGTAACGATTGTTTTAACTTTCCTATCGTCAAAAGTTTTGTCATTTGTTCCAGTATTTTTTTGCGATATTTCACTGAAAGCACATAATATTGCGTTTACTCGTGCATTTTCAGAATCGTGAAATTGCTTCATATTGCAGAAACGATAATGTCGATATTTATATAATTCATTACTTTAATTGTTCTGTTACCCTTTTGAAAAAAGACAAATCTTGATTTCACAAAAGAGGACAAGCCCTCAATCACGTAATACATATTGCAAACTTATGCTGTATTTTCGTCAAATACGTAAGAAGTAAGAGAAAGAAATACGTAATTGATGAAAATGGTTAGATATTATGTAACCTCACATATGGAATTACTTTCCAAGTGGCTATACATGGTACTTTTTCTGATCTAGATACTGTTTTGTCATGATTTGCAATGAAAAACAGGGGTATTCAAAATCATTTTCAGATAATATGTAAAATAAAATAATTTTTTTCTTACTGTAGTACACTGCTTTAGGATAAAAATCCTCCCTTTTCCGGTAACTTATGCTAACCTCTTATAAATTGTTCTACTGCATGCAGTACAAATGCTAAGCCAGTTTCTACAACTCTTTTCTTGGAAATCGTTCTCAGGTATTTCAACAATTATCAAGAACAAATTCAGGTATCGTGGGATAATCCTTTGTAACCGTTATTCAATAATATTTTAGATTCGTAAAAGTATTTAATAGAACAATGTGTGGGTGTTCTTAAAGTGGTTGTGGAGAAATTCCATTTCTGTTTATGTTAAGATGAAGATCCCAGCAACACTGGTGGAGTCAAAACTGGACCATGAGCATCAATGTTGTCACAGTAAGCCCTGTGTTTGTGCGATCAAGTAAAGCCTCTGGAACATCAGCAGCCACAGTCATTGACGGTTAGTAAAGCTCAGCCCGCTGGAGTACACAAAAATCCGACACTTTGGCCCTTTATAACTCTGGAAATATTCAACCGAACGAGATGAAACTCAGACTTTAGAGGTTTCCCACTACGATCTCTAGTCGTGTCAAATTTCACCAAAATGCATTCAGCCGTTCCGGAGATCCAGTTATTGATGCGATTTGGTAGGTGGCGGGTGGGTGAGGGACCTAACACATCTGTGGAGCAATAACGATAAAAGATACGGCCGTGATGTTTAGTTTTCTGAAAGCTCGTATTCTAGAGGGGTGCCTTTCGGGATTTGTTTTTTGAAATTATGGAATATTAAAGTTACAGTATGCTATTCAAATTAGCCACCAAAATTTTAATTTCCTGATGTTCAGGCACGGACTGGTCACAACATTAGAAGAGACGCCGTTTTCATAATGTGTGTGAATAACAAGAATAGCAATTTAAGTGGTGTTAGTAGAAGCTGGCTGACTTACTGTCAATTAACTTAATTAAAAGTGATCAAACGTTGAATTTACCTACGCGGATTTCCTTTTTGCGAGCGATGACCTACCCTAAATAAAGAGCTTCAATAGTTAAAACGTTTTTGTACACGCATGTATAACACACACACACACACACACACATATATATATATATATATATATATATATATATATATATATATATGTATATATATATATATATATATATATACATCTATACATATATATATATATATATATATACACACACACATATATATATATATATATATATATATATATATATATATATATATATATATATATAATATATATATAAATTTATTTCGCCAGTCTTCTCGCTGTCCTCTTCATTATTAAACTTAAGCTCACCAGGAGCGAAAATCTTACAAGTTATATAAATATATATATATATATATATATATATATATATATATATATATATATATATGTGTGTGTGTGTGTGTGTGTGTGTGTGTATGTGTATAGCATACATATAAATATATATATATATATATATATATATATATATATATATATATATATATATATATATATATATAAATTGTATAATTATGCAGCAAATAAGCTGAGCTGACCATAATCACGGAGAAGCCACATAGGGCCAAGAAAACTATATCTAGAACCTAAAAACCCCGTTCCTTTGTTTCACATTTTTCTCGATCTAGGCCGTTGCCATTGTAAAACAAGGACTGAAATCGCAGGCAAAATGGCAATGAAACCACAAAAGGGGCAGTAAAGCCCTGCAAAAAGAGACAGATATGGAGGTCAGGGTATAGAGAGGAAGGGGCAGGTAGGGCGTAGGGATTTACTCCGTAACCTGATAACTTATGATGAAAGCGAAAAAGTAGAAGTAGGAGTCTTTTCTCAATCAGTAGAGAAAGCGAGTGCCATCATAATACGCACAACGCTAACCATACCTGAAGAGATGGGAACAGGCACTTCTTCAAGCAATACAATTTGAAGACATATAGCAAATGTTTCTACTCAGAAGGATGTGATCATATAAGCATAACGCTTCTTTGTGGGAAACGGTTTTATTAATTAATTTATTTATTTATTTATCTATTTATTCATTTTTCTGTTTTCGTCGTCGAGAATGATACAGACGGACTCATTCCGATTGTTGCTGTTGCTGTTTCGGCGTCTAGCGTCATGTTCAGCAGAAACCTGGGTCGGGTCACTGTTGGGTGGTACTGCAATGAGGCGCTCTTGCATACACCATTTTCACATCATCAGCTGAGGTGGTTCGCCCAAACCGAAGCCTTTTCAATATGCGTATTATAATGGCACTCACTTTCTATACTGAATGAGGGAAGACTCCTACTTCTATTTTTCTTTTCCATCATAATTAATCTGGGTGTGGAGTCAAGTCCTACACTCTACACCTTCCTCCAATGTATCCCCTGACCTCCATATCTGTCTCTCGTTGCTGGCTTGACTACCCCTTTTGTGATTTTATAACTTTTTTTGCCTATGACTGCTATAAGAGTCCTGTGTATCCAATATTTTCTGGCGGAACTTAAAAGCTCATTCAAGGACTTTGCAGCCATTAGGTACCAGAAGTTAGAGGATGACACGACCTCCACTAATTTTCCGTAGTTTAGATCAGTGTAGAGCGGTCATACGTTAGACTCTTGTGCCTTCTCCCATCGGGTGCTACTTAAGAAGGCAACATTAATTGGGCGTCATTTTTGTCGCCTGATTAGAAAGAATTATACAACTCTCTCTCTCTCTCTGTCCATGCGTTATTCCTGTTTTTGGGGGGAGGGTGATATATGATGGAATATGCTGTAATTAAACCTTTATGAACTCGCACAACAAATCAATAATTTCAGCGAGTAATACAGGAACATGTATCGTTATAGGGGAGGATTTATACAAAATATACACTTTAAATATCCTAACGATTTAAACGCACAGATGATATATGTTATTAAGAAAACTTCTCAAAAGAGGTTTTCTTAATAACATAGTAGACCTCAATAATTGAGTCTTTACATTTATTAAAAGGAGTTATTGCTATCGTTTATAGATTAAGTAGGCCTTACATAGGGGACTACAATATATATATATATATATATATATATATATATATATATATATATATATATAAGGTAAATGCCATGAGGGAAAATAAACAACAGAGTATCCGCGAGATCTTTCGACGTTCAAACATCATTTACTTAGCAGAAGAACATTGAATGTCGAAAGATCTCGCGATACTCCGTTGTTTATTTTCCCTCGTGGCATATACTATTATTTGTGGATTTATCACAGTCCTAACTTTCGTGATTCAGTTATACATATAAATATATATATATATATATATATATATATATATATATATATATATATATATATATATGTGTGTGTGTGTGTGTGTGTGTGTTTGTGTGTGTGTTTTTTTTCTCTTTCGAAGCATAGATTCCATTCCACAGTCCATATGCTTATAATGCACACAAGGACAGACTTACTGAAAGATAAAGAAGGAATATGGCACATTCCTGGTCTGGGATAAAGAGGGAACAACAACAAAGCGCATCAGCGTGAGGTGCATAACGCTATTTGCTCGACCAAAGGGCCTCTGACCTCCACGTCTGTCACACCTCCAGGTACTAATCAGACTTAACATGATACTTTTGTCGATCAGAGGAACAGCTGTGTCCTGAGTGGGTCACTGTCTTCGGGACATATATAGATGTATAAATAAACAGGCGAGGACACATGTTATTTTGGATGCATTTATGCAATAAATATTTAAAGTTCAAATATCTGTAGTTGTAAACACTTGAATGTCTGAGAATTTTATAGTCATTAAAAAAATTCACATTTGTATTAGACGATAGAATATATTTTCCAAGAACTGATTCTTTAATACTCAATCGCTAAAAAAATTTCATAATTTGATTTGCATGTAAACGCGCGTGAATAAGCGGTATTGTTGGTAATTCTTACCTGAAATAATAACGATAAGTTAAACAGCAATGTATATTTTACTTGATTTATCGGTATATTTGTTTCACGTGTGGTGCTTTCGGTATTGATTGTTAAGAAAAAATAAAAAATTGCTAAGTTCAATCTGCTTCACTATGTAACGCTAACTGCGTCAAAACTTGTAGAACTGGTCGATAGAAACAGAAAATCTTCGGGTTTCGGAATATACCGAGAAGGATACCTATTCTTTCCTTGTTTCTCTTTTCCTTATAAGACCTGCGAAATGAGAACGTCTTGTCTTTGTGCTGCCTAAGTAAGTTGATCGAGTCAGGAAACATCATGAAATGCGTTGTTATGTTTGAACCGTATGACCAGTTCACGTAATATATTGCTCCCCTGCAGATGAGCAAGCTCTGGCACTTAATGATTGACGTCTGTGTACACTACTCGTTAGACCGCACTCAACGCGATCTACTTACCTCTCACACTAATGCTTATATCAACAACTTGGCCTCGCTCACTCTTCTCACTCTCTTTCATTCAATCTGGCTCTCCACCCCACCAGTCCTGTCGCGTCCTTCCGTTGCCATGGTAACTGGACTAGGTGGCCTGATTGCTGCAGCTCTCGGCTCATTTAATTATTTCCATAATCTTGTCTTTCTCCGTATTTGGAATGTGAAAGATGGCCCGTCTTTCCTTTGTTCGTGCAGTAAACTAAATCGTGTTTTTTTTTATTGCAGAGACAGAATCATACGAAAGTTCATGACTTGCGTGTATATATATATATATATATATATATATATATATATATATATATATATATATATATATATATATATAGTGTGTGTGTGTGTGTATGTGTTATATATATATATATATATATATATATATATATATATATATATATATAACTTTTATTGCAGCTCAAAGCCATATACATGGGATATCAAAGTATGAACACTTACATACACAATCAAGATACATGAGATAGCATTATAAAAACTGATAAATCGGCAATATTCACACACACACACTGCTGAAGTAGTGTAAAAAAAAATAATTATCACAATTATGGTAATAACAGTAATAATATTGAGAATAGTAAATTAGAAAAACGTTAAAAATGATAACAGTTAGTGAACAGATTACAAATAATAAAATTCCAGCTAGGGATCTTAGGTGGTTACAGTAGTCAGGTCCAGAATGCTTAATATGAAAATTGAAAGTAGCAACACTCTACCATGATAATATTGACGGTAATAAGAATACTAATAACAATAAAAAGGAAATACCCTCAATAACAATAATCGTAGAAATATAATAATAGGGCAGATTCTGCTGATGACACTTTGCAAAAAAAGAGATTAAGGCATTAAGGGAACAAACGCCTCATTTTCCCATCTTTCCCACCATTTAGATCTTGCTTCACTGGTTGGGGTGCTCTTTATGAGCGAATTGCCGCTGTTTCTCACTCGGGTTATCACACTGGACGTTGTTCGCCTTGCAGTGATTTTTAAATTGTCTCCAGGCGATTTTTTGTGAATGTCTGTGTGGCGGAGTGGTACCGATGAATGTTTGTGAAGCGTCTCAGAATGACATTGTGAACAACCGTGATACGTCTCATGTCTCTCGGGTATGATTCGTCCACAGGGAACACATATACTGTAGCAAAACGAACGTAAGAGCAGCAGTTTCATGTTTCGGTGACTATCATGTTGCCAGTTGCACGTAGTTTACGACGCTTTTGTCCTGTGTCTTCCGCATCTTGTAGGTCGTCCATGATAATGTGACCCAAATACGGAAATTCGTGCACGAATTCCAGCCGATGATTTCCGAGGAAAATTTGTGGTTCTACAATATACCTAACCCTCAAGTTCCTACTACTGTGTGTACGTCGACGTTCATACATTATTCGGAAGATCCTGTGTTGCATTTCCTCTAATTCCTCCATGTCTTTTCAGTGATGTCTGCAGCTCTTATGTTAGCAAATAAAGTTGAGACCACAACTGTTAACTGTGCCAGAATGAAGAGGGGAAACAAAATGAAAGCTACTCTCAGCCCTGAAAGGGGTAAACAAAATCTTAGAACATCTCGACAAAATCGAAGGGAGAAACAAAGTCGTTGGACTTCTCAAACCACATCGGGGGCGAGGCAAAATCAAAACTGACCATTCCAATATAACTTTTGTAGCAATGTTCGACATGCTCTAGGACGAATCTGAACGATTACGGAAAGGGCATTTATCCTGCCCAGATCATTACAAGGCGCTGAACCGTGTTGGCATTGGTGATTTTCCCGTTTGGATGGCTCATAATAGCTAAGCTTTAGGGAGGAAAATTTAAACGCTGAATAAAAGATATGAGAGACCTTAGGAGCGGGGGAAAGGTTAGGATCACACGACTTTCATTCAATATATGAACAAAAGTAGTACTAAAGAGCCCGGCTTGTAGTCCAGAGGCTGAATGTTCACTGATAATTACCCAGACCCTTTGTTATAATCATAGGAAAATGAATTTAGAGCCATATGCGATTCCTTCCAGATAAATAATTGACGTGATATTTAAACATATTTTTCTCAGTTTTCTGTTTATAGCGTCTATTGAGGAACCTCGGGATGGGTTTACTAGCTTTTAACCATAATATAAACAAATATAAGTATTATGGGATTAGTCTACAGCCTACAGGCTCCCAAGCTCGTCCGTCATGCTTGCTCTGACTGACCTCCTTTGATTCTCTAGGACTATATATAGGTAGTACTACAGCAGTTGGATTTTCAGAAGTTTTTTCCAAGGAAGAAAACTTCTTCGGCTGTCAGCACCTTCAGTATCCGTTCAAGGTTTCCATTAACTATTCTGTTACACGATACGTGAATTTTACATAATTGCTTGATTTGATTTTCCTAGTACCCAGACATTTTTGTTTCTGAATGATTAGCTGCACCACTAACCTTTATTAATACAGCACAAAAACTCAATGCTAATGAGCCAAAATATGTAATGCGACATGTCTTTATACTTTTTTATAGATGAAGTGTTTTTTTTTTTTTTTTTCTTATCGGGCGCATAAGAGGAGAGGGAACCAACCTCCTTAAAGGTTAAACAACAGTGACTAATATGGCAGCTATAAAGCGACAAAAGTCACATTACTCGGGAAAAAAGAGATTCAAGAGAGGAAGTAAGAGCGGAAATCACTGTTCAGCGCTATTAAGGAGGAAGACAAAAGATGAAGCACTCAAAGTATCAAAGCAGTGAGTGTTCTAGGCAGAAACGAATAAGCCAGCATGAAGGCTTTAATAACTGGGATGAAACAAGAAATTACTCCATCAAAACAGTATGCCTGTCTTTTCTTAATTCAGATATCCGTTTAACTACATCATCTTTCCAAGACAAGTCTGAAATGGCCTGAACAACCACAACATCGACAGAGGTAAAGATTCCATACCAATTCTTGATCTCACGTTCTCTCATCTTCTGCCAAAAAATCTTGTTTGTAAACCCGAGTGAATCTCTTGAGTTTCAAGAGCTGTGAATCGGTGTCATTGTTCTCAGCCTAGGTCGAGCTTGGTCTGATGCAAGGAGAGAGAATCAAGCTAAGCAACTTGAAAGTCGAAGATGAAAGGATTGTATGTTAAACTGAAAGTAGAACAGTGCAGCTCCACTCATGAAATCTAGCGCTTCTGAATTTTCTGTTCATATTCATTTTTTATGCTGGTGGATGATATTGTCTGGAAGATGATACAGGACTGCCTTCCTTCTCTCTGTGGATGGGTTCGTGTGTCGGTGCTGCGAGTATGAAACCCGGCTATAGGAAACAAGTAAAAAATTGGAAAATTTTTGCCTAATTGTACCAAAACCTTTGCAATTATGCAGTACATAACAGTGCTTCCAAAAATCACCAGAGATTAAATAACTTTTGAACTGATTGACGCCAATGTTCTGGGTACAATCAAACATTTGTGTTAAAATTATCATTAAATCATGTTTGTCAAAAGTGCCACAACAACTGAACTTTGGCAATTTTCTGAGTTCGGACGGTTTATTTATTGATTAATTTATTTATTTTTGGTTTTGAAGTAGGGAAATTAAAGACTTTTTCTATGAAACATTTATTTCCGGAATAGGTTTTTACAAAATTGGTTAAGTATATAAAGGAAAGATACATTATATTTCACGCTTTAATTTTAGAATTCCAGATTCCAAAATTTCTATAACCATATTTAAATCTACAACCTCAAAAATTTACAATGGAAAATTTTTTCCAAATATGAAAGGAAGATGAAGAGAGAAAAGAGTAACAATATTAACGAAAAAGATTCATTATTAAAGTGCTTTTATTCATGAAATTGTGATTTCTGTTTTGTATGGTGAAATAATTATATATATCTATCTGGCGACAGATAGATATATATAATTATTTCACCAGATATTCACAGATCATAAGTTGAAGATTTTTTATTTACTGTTAAATATTTCTATTAATGGAAACGTTTGATATTAAATAAAGAGAATTTTTTTTCATGTGAACCTGTTCTGCTAGTCAGAAAATTTATCATACTTGATAAACAACATTGCCGTAGCCAGTGCTGATAACTGGCCGAGCACCAATGTCAAGGATCCTTTTATCTATTGTAACAGAGGCTCTTAAGGATTTGGGAAGTCCGTGTAGGATTAGCCTGATTTGATCGTTTTCCGAAGTATTAGGCGACTCCACCAATTCCGTTGATTCTCCTGCCGTGAGAGATTGCTCATGATCATTTTCCGCTACTTTGCTCAGATCTACAGCTGTTGACTCTGTCGAGAGATCTCCCTCAGAATGTATTTGTGTGGCATTGTCCTCCATGGTGAGAGGTAGCGGAAGTGACTCTTCAGCAAAAGACTCACCGATCTGGGATGGCATCATTGTAGGTTTAATCGGTATAGGTGAACGGCTGTGATAGCGCTGTTGCCACCTGTAAGGTACATAATCTTTCTGGTGGGTTTGAGCTGCCGTTTCGCTTTCTCTGGATGAGGTCGCATCGACATCGATCAGGGAAATCATTCCTGTAGAGTCCTTTTTTTCATTAATAAAAGGAGAAGGTTTCAGCGGTGCTTCATCGTGAAGAGGATTTCTTTTGTGTAATTCAGCATCCTGAGAGTTCAAAATAGGTGAGTCTGTTGTGTGGTTTGACTGCAGATTCACTCCTGCCTCAGGTATCTGTTGTTTGGTAACTGGCTGCCATGAATAGTCAGGATAATGAATACTTTCTGTACTAAAAATCGTCGTAGCAATATCTTTAAATGCTCCTTTTTGAGGTGGAGAAACTCTCGAAACATCGCCACCTGTTTCTGCTATAATTTTGACAATAGTTTTAGAGTCAACACTTCCCAGTGGTGTTGCCGGACTGACGTTTGGTTTTTCATTTAAATCTTGCTTATCATTATCAGTAGCTGTTTTGTTCTGTTTGGGAGGAACAACATTTTGGAAGAACGGCACCATTGACAGAAAATGTACTTCTTCTTCTTCCGGGATTTGGAATCCCTCAATTGGTGTGTTGCCAAGTACAAGTGATTCATTTAAGTGAACTTTTTTGCGTTCGTCGGGTATTTCTAGTGAAACTGGTTTCATGGGACCAAGCGCTCCTAGCAAAAGCAATTCAGTTTTTTGTTGGTTGCCTCCATTATTAGGTGACAAAGAATTTTTGTCAGTTCTTGTAACACCATCTCTTGAATAGGGAGAAGTCAAAGCTATTGAAGACTCAGTGGGTGGAGACCGAGACAAAGAATCAGATGAAGAGAGAGACAGTAAGCCACTGAACTGTGAATCAGTGGAAGCAGTTGAAAACAAAGAATCGATCGTTGAAAGTAATGGTGGTGAAACAGTGACTGATAATGATGAATCATTCCAAGGATTTTGAGCAGCATGTAATGCTTTATCATCAATATCTCTTGAAAAATTTGTAGTTTTGTCTAGATTCAAAGAATCATCGATGTTGTCTTTGTTATCGTCAAAAAGATTTCCATTAACTAACTGGACTACACTACCATTAGTGAATGTACCAATAGTATTTAAACCCCCTTCAGTAATCTTCAACTTATTATCTCCTTTGATTTCTGTATTTTTCGCATCAAGAACAAAGTTTTTTACATTCTGGTTGTTGTTCTTGTGAGTATCCTTTTCCAAGATAAAATGCAGTCCACTTGCAGGACTAAATTGTGGGAGAACCTCATGGTGACTTTTGAAATTAACATCGTCTTCTCTCTCAGTGTTATGTGAAGCTGATTTTAGTAAACTTGTTGAAGAATTCATAAATACACGTGGCTTATTATTTTCCTGAAAACCATTGTGAAGAGAGTTTAGTCCCCCAGATTTATAGGACAATATCCGACCATTATCATGTACCGAAATGTCTATTTTCCTGTTGCCTTGTCTTTTTGTGTTGTTTCTTACAGAGCTGTCGATGAACACACTATCCTGGTTACTCTGGATGTCTGGAGGATTGGTAGAAGATACGAACAGTGTTTCATCTGTAGTTGCCTCTGTCTGCGATGGGTGTTCCTCTGTGAAGGGTCTCCAAAGTGCTCCTGGTGCAGGACCTAGTACTGGACCAATAACTTGATGCAGCTTTTGCCCAGTTGGATTTCCTACTTTTAGTAAAGGATGAGGTGGCAAGGGCCTGTAATTGTTGTATCCTATCAAAGGTCTTCTTAAGTATGGGAGATTTGAATGTGATGGTGAAACTGGAGGGCTTTGCTGGGAATGAGGTTGTTGATATTGGTTGTAATTCCCTTGTAAATTCTGTTGTAATGGTGTGTGAGGAAGTATAGGTGAAGACCCTGTTTGGTGAGGTCTAGTTCCGTCATGGAAGTTTGTTGTTTGCAATTGTACACTTGGGTACCTGGTATAGACTGGCTGAGGATAATGTACAGGATTTGTTTGAGGTGGATTTTGCCTTATGTCTTTTGAATTCCATGGAAGTGGGTGACGACTGTCGGGACCGCTTCCCTGTGAATAATTATTTTCAAGTGAAACTTGCTGATTCTGGATATTGCTTTCATGACTAAAATTCAGCACAGATTCTTGATGGTTTGCCTGATTTTCTGGAAATGTATGTTGAAAGAACTTCATTTTCTCTGCAGAATTTGCAGTTTCTTGAGAGCTGTAATGTGGATTTCCCTCAACTGGTGCATATTTACCTTTAAAATCATCTGAGCCCAATGTTGTTTGTTGTTGGATGTTTAATGATTGTCTGAGATTTGCTGGGTTAGGCCTTTGATTCCCATTTTGTTGGGGAAATGATGGCGAAGGCCTCCTGTTGGCGTTGTAAGGTGGATATGCTGGACGTTGATTCTGATACCTGCTTGGATTTTGATGATAGTTAGGTACAGGCTGTTTGTTTAATGGAGAGTGTGAAAATGGAGAATTGTTTTTTTTACTAATTTCTTCATCTCTCGTGGGAAAGTGCTGTCCAGGCCCCGAAAGGACATCAGTAGGAATAGATAGAGGACCGGCTACCTCAGGGTTATTGCTTGACAAGCGATCTTCTTGAACAGCAGTATTGTTACCGTTATTTTTTGAGAATATTACTCTGCCATCCACATTCACTTGTTGTACATTAAGTACTTCATGGCCATTTTGGTCTTTTGGTTTATTTGGTAGAGAGTCAGTTGAGTTTAAAGGGTCTGAAACTTTCTTATACTCATCAGCTCCGTTCTCTGCTTTATTGTCAAACTTCATATCTGACAATTCTGTTGAAACATTGCCACCTACACTTTGACGAGAAATAATGAGACTAACTGGTTTCATTGTTAATGGCCTTAAAGATGGAGCTTTAGTAATTGTTAAACCAGGAGACTCTACTTGTGGAACAACTTCGGTCAGATCATGTATTGTTTTCTCATTTTCTCCTCTTTTTGTCTTTGAACCCTTAGTGTGTTGTGTATCTGGCTCAACGGTAGAATTAATCAATGATTCTTTATGAGTAATGACTCTTTCACCTACAGCTGTAGAAGGCAGACCTCTAATACCTGGTGTGAAATGTACATTTGTACCGATATTGGCTGTCTTCCGATGTGTCGATGAACTGGTTATTGATTCGCGCAAAGCGGTTTCTTCTCCCGGTGGCAGTTGTGAAACATCGACCCTCTTCTCACTCAGCGCAGTTTGGGCTGGGAAACCTAATCGTAATGGTGGATACCTGGTAGGAGTATTAGACACAAAACAAATGTTAATTATCCGATAGTTGGTGTCCATTAAATAAATTATTTTGCACATAAAAAAATAAAACAGTGATCATTCTAATGTAAACTATGACGGGTTAGTAAAATAGAGATAACCATTCACTGTTATGAAATTAGTATTTGGATCGCTGTCATTCAAGTTAACTGGCACACACACAAACACACACTTTAATGTCTTTTAAATAAATAATCTACATCATGAAATGGAACACAAGAATTTCTTGGAATATTCTAATAAAATGAAGGAATTAATTATTTAAAGCAACTGACGGTTTCTGATGACGTGCATTCCCTTAGAGCACAATTTTCCAGGAGCTTAAAATTCTAAACAACGCCGTGACCTGACTGTATTCATGATCGCAGTTTAGTAAATGGCGTTACTAGTGTAATGATGGAGAATCTTTCTTGAAAATACAAAAGATTGAGTGAAATATTAAATATATGAACTTGTAATTGTGTACATACAAACAGGAGATTTAAAGATAAAAGTTTTAAAAATTCATCGCATCAAATTTAGGATCTGTGTGTTTTTTTAACACTACAAATCTGCCGCCCAAAATTCTTTGGCTGTGGACTCTATCGTCTTTGATTTAGCCCTCCTTTTTTATTTATTATTAATTTTTTATTGATCCATTTTTATACATTCACCTCCCCTTTCTTTTTGACATTGTTCTCTTGTCATGTAATTCTTTTTAACTATATATATATATATATATAATATATATATATATATATATATATATATATATATATATATATATATACATATATATATATATATATATACATATATATACATAGACATATATATACATATATATACATATATATATGTATATATATTATATAATAATTATTATATATATATATATATATAATATATATATATATATATAGAGTTTGAATGATTTCAATGCAGTCGTCCTTTTGAAAGCGTAGATTTATTAATGCAACAATTCCGGGGACCAGCCCCTTTTTCATGCTGCAATTTATGATAATAAAATAATAGTACAATGAAAATGCTCATCTAAAGATACACAATTACAATAAAAGGCTCAACGTACCTGACGTAAAGAACGGAAATCCTTTCCTTATTCCAGTCACACGTTTTCCTTCCTTTACTGGAAATGGTACTTGAGATTCGTTGGTGTTCTTTTAATTTGCTTTTTACTGTACTTGTGAATTTTTATATAATTTTATTTTATTGAAAATTTCAGCTTGAAAATGGGCTGGTCCCCGAAATGTTGCAGTAATAAAACTATGCTAATAGGCAACGGACGTATGCATTGAAACCCTTCCCACTATGTATTGCGTAGAGGCCTTCCCTTCTGTGTGTGTGTGTGTGTGTGTATAATATATATATATAATATATATATATATATATATATATATATTATATATATATATATATATATATATATATATATCAATAGGATTGTCTGAATTTAATAAAACAATAAAAAAAACAAGCAAAGACACAGTTGCTCTTGAAGTAGTATCATAATGGCTATGAGAGAGTGTTTGAAGCTATGCATGCATTGGAAGTAATTTTCAAAAGTCGGGTATGAAGGGGTAAAAAAGCCTTGAAGTTGCAGCACATTTTAGAATCTACAAAGATATTGGTCTGATTTTCATAACACTCGGGGGCTGTTTTATACTTGTCTTCCTCATCAAAGGAGCTTCAAGTATCTGACTTTTGAAACGACGCAAACAATCTGTGACTAGTCCAAATTTTTGTATCTCTGACACTATTTGCCTGGTTCAAAATACCAGGAACTTTGATTTGCACATCTTACCAATTGTTGCTCTATTTCTCTCTGGGACATTTACATACGTATAGTACATGTCAGTAGATACAATCTGAAGTCCTTTTATGTATTTGCAACATGAAAATTCTAGGCCCAGTTCTACATAAGAGTAAGGGTGATAAGCACGTCATATTGAGTCAAGGTTAAACTATCGTATCAGCACTATCAAATTGGTTCCTAAACGAATATCTCACGAGAAACAGTAAAAGAAACCGCAAAACTAGAGTGAAGGGTTCTTCTGCGGTATAAAAGTGAATGATTATCACGCGATGTCAATTATAGAGTTTTAAGGGTAAACTGTTTTAATATTATCTTGGGAATTTCAACCCAATTTTTAGATTGTATCATTCAATTAACATGAGCGTTATTACATTATTATAGGGAATAAATATTCGTGAGAGAGAGAGAGATAGAGAGAGAGAGCAGTGGGATAAGAGTTTAGAGAAAGTTCTTCACGAAAAGCGAAACATTTTATTTTCGTAAAAGAAAACCAGTTATTTATTCTATTATTTTTCTTTTTCATTATTGTTTACATGACTCTATAAAAGACCAATCTGATCATGAATATTGAAAAAAATTATTCTGGAAACAGGAATGTTTTCGGGAACCAAACTGTAGCCTAACGGAAGTCATCCATCCCCTCACAACATGTCAGCTTTCTCGCGGCTTCCGGGAACGAACCTACTCTGGTAAAAAAAATAAACTATACAGGTGCTGCTCATAGGGCTTTGGCTTCCGTGAAAATACGCTCTTCACTAAGGAAGTCGAAACGGACACCCAAAAGTATCGTTTGGAAATGTGTGCTTTTTGATGAGAACATAGAAATGTCAAAAGTCTGGGTCTAGGAAATGTACATAGAACTTGCTTAAACTTACCTGTTGTATCCACTATAAGGTAATGGTGGAGTCGTTACCGGATACCCTTGCCTTTGCTGCGGCCTTTGCTGAAAGAATGGACCCCATTGGCAGGAACCTTGGTCCCAGTAACTTAAGAAGATTAACATTGCCACGGATATCCAACTGACTCGTGCTGCCAAGAAAATAAATACAATAAATGAATAAACATCGTAATTAGATGGGTGAATGCCAGATAATGGATTCTCTCTCATGCTGGGGAATTGACTGAAAGGGAATGAGAAAAAGTCTCGTTCTTCACAAAGGCGTGAAAGGAGGAATACAAATGGATGCAAATGAATGAACCAAATCAAAGGCAGGTCATGAAAGACGATTTACCTTTATGGAAGAAGGAATACGTCACGAATTGCTTTTTAGTTATTCTAGTCAAGTGCGAGAGAAACGAATGAAGAAACTTGTGGCCGAGACTTTTAGGACAATAACGAATATGCGTAAACAAGCACTGGAAGTAATTCCTACAAGTATAAATATTTGGAGGTACCGGCATTAAACAATGAACTCTATCACAATGGTAAACGGTTTCAAGCCAAGTATTTTATTTTAGACGGTGTGCGTAAGGGCATTTATGATAAGCATGGCGATAGTGCTATCGATAAAATATCAACATAACGCGAAATTGTGCGGTATATTTAAAAGGATTAAAGCTTTTTCTATTTCATTGATGCGCTTATACATATATATATATATATATATATATATATATATATATATATATATATATATATATATATATATATACGTACATACATACACACACACACACACACACACATATATATATATATATATATATATCATACATACATATACATATACATATACATATATATATATATACTACAATCAGCAAGAAGAGCTGAAGCTGGGGATGGAGGGGCTGTCCACTGCAAGTCATTGCCTTTCCGCTGAATCGATGGGAAGGTTAATAGTTAAATCTTGAATCACCCCCTCTACAGGGAAAGGTGTACAATTCAGAATGCATAATATAAATGTATAGTGTTACATTTAGAATGCATTAAATATAAATGTATAGTGTTACATTTACGTCCAAGCACCTCTACAGTGCTGAAAAATTAACCTTACAATTATTATTATTATTATTATTATTATCCAGAAGATGAAACAAATTCATATGGGACAAGCCCGCAGTAGCCATTGACTTGAAATTCAAGCTTCCAAAGAATATGGTGTTCATTTGAAGAAGTAATAAAAGGTAATAGGAAATAAAGAAAGAAGAGATCAGTTATTAGAAAAGGAAAAACAAGTAAATAAATAAAAATGCCAGTAAATTATAAAATACAAAAAGAATTGCGTTAGGGTAGTAAGCATAGCATCTTCGCTTGAACTTTTGAAGTTCCAGTTGCATAATATCCTCAGGGAAATTGTTCCACAGTCCAACGGTGTGAGGAGGAATAAAGGACCTTTGGAACTGAGACGTTCAACCTCGAGGCACATTTACTGCATAGTGGTGCTGCTCTTCAGCAAATCCGGTTGCTCCCGGAAGGAAAAGAAGATCAGGTATCAATTGTGAATATGAAAGATCTCTGTTATAATACAACTTATGAGAAATAGACAAACGCGAGACCACCCGTCGATGGTCCAAGTCATAACTAATAATATTAGGGAACAGAAACCTAACCACGAAGCACTCGGTCTAAAAGAGATATTTCTCTGGCAGAGGCAACATCCACACTGGAGAATAGTGTTAGTAAGTACCTTGATAGTCGATATGCCTACAGGAAAGAATTTAGTACTTATGATTCCTATTCAGATTTGACTGAGTACTTACAAGAAACCCTTATCAGTGGCTGTGTCTCCGGCCTTGAATTAACTTTGGAGCTGCCTTAAGTGCTTTAACAATAAGGCACTTCCACAAAAACGTCAAAACTTACCTGATCTTTTTTTATCTGATCAATAGCAGAGAGGTTTGGTTTTTAATGTTTAGTACGGTGAGCACTGACCTATCTTACGTGCCATTTCCCAGACCAATATTTTTGCGTTTGTATATATATATATATATATATATATATATATATATATATATATATATATATATATATATATATAAACTAGCCACCTGGGGGGGCAACCGGCTGTAAAAATCTGTGCCAAAACCAAAAATGGAATGAGCCGAAATATGGAAAGAGGTAATGCTAGGGCGTACTCCGTAAACGACGCACAGAGACATCGCCTTAACTCTGTGGTAAGGCGAGGGCTACTGCATCAGGAGCGGGTGCAGCTAAAGAAGCGAGCTCACATTGGGTTCAGAGTATGTCAGCTAAATGTTGGGTCCATGACTGGGAGAGGTAGAGAATTGGCTGACTTGATGAGAGAAAAGAAAGTAGATGTTGTGTGTGTGCAAGAAACGCGGTGGAAAGGAAATAAAGCTAAAGAGTTGGGAAGATGGATATAAGCTATATATAGTGGAGCAAATAAAAAGCAAGGTAGAAATGGAGTTGGCATAGTACTGTCTAGTGAACTAAAGAACTCGGTAATAGAAGTGCATAGAAAGAATGACCGTATCATCAGATTGAAGATATGTTATGGAGGAGAGATTCTGAATATTATAAGCGCATATGCACCACAAGTTGGTTGCACAGAAGAAGAGAAGGGAAATTTCTGGAGAGACATGGATGGAATAATGCAAGAACTGGAAAAGCATGAGAGGGTGATAGTTGGGGCAGATTTGAATGGCCATGTCGGAAGTGAAAATGAGGCGATTGGGCGGGTGCATGGGGGCCATGGAATTGGGGGAGAGAAACCCAGAAGGAGAGAGTGTAGTGGACTTTGCTGTGTCATTCGACATGGCAATAGTAAACACATTCTTTGAGAAGAAAAGGGAACACCTAATAACATATAGGAGTGGGGGAAGATTCTCCCAGATAGACTATTTCTTGTATAAAAGGATAAATCTGGTGGAGGTCAAGAACTGCAAAGTTATTCCAGGCGACCATGTAGCCCCCAACACAGGCTGCTATGTATGGACCTGAAGTTGAAAAGGGAAAGAAAAACCAAAGCTAAAGGGATAAGGAAAATTAAATGGTACGAATTACAGAAGGAAGGGGATAAGAAGAGAGAGTTTAAGAGGAGGGTTTTGGAGGATATTGATATAGGGATTGAAGATGTTCAAGAATGGTGGGCACGAAATGCAGCAGTAATAAGAAGGCATGGAAAGGAGCTGCTAGGAGAGACATCTGGTATCATATGGGAAGAAAAGGAGAGTTGGTGGTGGGATGAAGACATTGAGAAAGTAGTAAAAGATAAGAAGGAGGCAAAGAAAAGATGGGAAGAGTCACAGTCAGTGGAAGACAGAAATAGGTACAGAGAGAAAAACAAGGTGGTGAAAAAGGTGGTAGCCCAAGCTAAAGCAAAGTCGTATGATGATGTGTATAATGAGCTGGGGACAAAGGAAGGATTAAAGAAGATGATCAAGCTATCAAAGGCTAGAAATAAGAGCACCAAAGATATAACACATATCAAACAAATAAAGGATCAAGAGGGTGTAGTGCTTAGAAAGGAGGAAGACATTGTGAAGAGATGGAAAGAATATTTCGAACAGTTGTTAAATGAAGAAAATAATAGACTAATAAGAGAGGATGGGCAAGTGAACATTGGCATGGTAATGAGGTTTTCTAGACAAGAGGCACTAAATGCACTGAAGAAGATGAAGAATGGGAAGGCAACCGGACCAGACATGATCCCGGCGGAGGCATGGAAAGCATTAGGAGATGAAGGAGTGGATATACTGTACGATCTTATGATAAAGATCCTTGAACAGGAAAAGATACCAAATGAGTGGCGTAGGAGTATATTGATCCCAATTTTTAAAGGGAAAGGCGATGTCCAAGAGTGTGGTAATTATAGGGGCATTAAATTGATGTCCCACACTTTGAAGATACTGGAAAGGATGATAGATGCTAGACTGAGAGAAGAAGTACAAATAGGTAAAGAGCAGATGGGATTTATGAAGGGAAGGGGAACAACAGATGGTGTATTTTGTCTGAGGCAAATAATGGAGAAATTCGGGGAAAGACAAAGGGACCTACATATGGTATTCATTGACCTTGAAAAGGCTTATGACGGAGTCCCGAGACAAGAGGTATGGAGGAGCCTGAGGGAGAAGATGGTGCCAGAGAAGTATGTGCGATTGATACAAGAGATGTACCAGAATGTATTTACCAGAGTGAGGAGCAGTGTTGGGGAGACAGAAGGTTTTGAGGTGAGAGTAGGATTACACCAGGGGTCGGCTCAGAGCCCATTTATCTTTAACATAGTGATGGATGTTATAATAGAGGAAGTAAGGGAGACAGTACCATGGAACATATTGTATGCGGATGATATTGTTCTGTGTGCAGAGAGCAGGGAAGATCTGGAAGTGAAATTGGAAAGATGGAGACAAGTACTGGAGGACAGAGGAATGAGAATAAGTAGATCCAAGACAGAATATATGTGTACCACCACTGAGGGGGATGATAGAGAAAGTATTCAGCTTGGTGGAGAGCAAATAAGGAGAGTTTGATAAGTTTAAGTATTTGGGATCTTTTGTTAACGCTGGAGGAAGTATGGAAGAAGAAGTAAAACATCGGGTACAGGCAGGCTGAACAACTGGAGAGCGGCCTCGGGAGTTCTTTGTGACAAAAGAGTGCCGCTTAGGTTAAAAGGAAAATTTCACAAGACGGTGGTAAGAACAGCAATGCTGTATGGTACGGAAACAGCAAGCATGAGAAAAGCAGAGCAGAAGAAGATGGATGTGGCAGAAATGAGAATGCTTAGGTGGATGTCTGGGGTAACAAGAGTGGATAGATCAGAAATGACTGACATAAGGGGGTCAACTAAGGTGGTGGAAGTATCAAAGAAAGTGCAGGAGGGGAGCTGAGATGGGTATGGACACCTGTTGAGGAGAGAGAGACCACGCTGGGAGACATACTATGGGGGTGGAGGTGCAAGGAAGAAGAAAAAGAGGGAGACCAAGAAGAGATGGAAGGACTGTGTGAGAGGAGACTTACATGAGAAGGGAATTGATGAGGCAGAAGCACAAGATAGAAATAGATGGAAACGGCTCATCCGAACGGCGCGACCCCATATAAAAATGGGAACAAGCTGGGAAGAAGAAGATATATATATATATATAAATATATATATATATATATATATATATATTGGCCAAAATCAACAGGAGGCCACTCGGCAGAGTCACACTAAGTAGATGAAGGCAGGCAGGAACACACGGGAATTTGACATTATGACGTTTATTCCGACGTTTCGCAATACATTATTGCATCCTCAAGGAATTCTACAATAGATGTAAATAAAATAAAAAACAATAGTTATCTATAAGTCAATTTAAAAGGAGACCATATTAAAACACACAATAAGTTAAGTTAAAATACAAATTACATAATATAAAAAAAAACTTTGAAATTTATCATTAATCTACAAGGATTTATTTCAAAAAAATATAATAATAATAATAATAATAATAATAATAATAATAATAATAATAATAATAATAACAATAATAATAATATTAATAATAATAATACCACAACTCTTCAAATGGAGAAACAAATCCACAGTTATGTAAATGTACAGATATTTAAATTTAAAACTCCAAGGATAGCTTTCGGGAATCTGTTCGGTTCCCCTTTTCAATCTCACATTGATAAGAGGAACCGAACAGATTCCCGAGAGCTATCTTTGGAGTTTTAAATTTAAATACATGTACATTTACATAACTGTGGATTTGTTTCTCCAATAATAATGATAATAATAACTAAAGGAAGAGTGGAGCTAACCTGCCAATGCGGAGTCAAGAGTAAAACTAAAAGCAGAAACGAAAAATAAACAATAAGGGGCGTTAAGAAAAACAACAACAAAGTCAGGATTAGAGACGCTGAAAATAAAACAACTTGTTCCGGTTTCAAATACCCAGTCCTCAGCTGTTCAACTTTTTTTGTATCCTGACTTTGTTGTTGTTTTTCTTAACGCCTGTTATTGTTTACTTTTCGTTTCTGCTTTTAGTTTTACTCTTGACTCTGCTCTGGCAGGTTAGCTCCATTCTTCCTTTAGTTTTTATTATTATTATTATTATTTTTATTATTATTATTATTATTATTATTATTATTATTATTAGTTATTATTATTATATTTTTAATAACCCTTGTAGATTAATGTTAAATTTCAAAGTTTTTTATATTTATGTAATTTGTGTGTTTTTAATTTCATAATATTTTAAAAGTTTTTAAAAATTATTTTGTTTACATCTATTGTAGAATTCCTTGAGGATACAATAATGTATTGTGAAACGTCGGAATAAACTTCATAATGTCAAATTCCTGTGTGTTCCTGCCTGCCTTCATTTACTTAATATATATATATATATATATATATATATATATATATATATATATATATATATATATATATATATATATATATATATATATGAATACTTATCACATCACCGTGATTCATATAAATCATTCGAGCTACAAATGTCCTTTAATATCTAATTTGCTCTACCTCGGAATTGATATATTTTCATATATGTACCGAGGGGGAATTTTTAGTTGATAATAATTTCGTCCCCCCATGGGAAATTATTATAAACTAAAAATTACCCCTCGGTACATATATGAAAATATATCAATTCCGAGGTAGAGCGAATTAGATATTAAAGGACACTTGTAGCTCGAATGATATATATTATATTATATATGATATATATATATAGATATATATAGAGAGGATATATATACAATACAGAGATATATAGTAGATATATATATATATATATATATATCTATATATATATAGATATAGATACTATATATATATATATATATAGATAGATACATACATATATATATATATATATATATATATACTATATATAGATATATATATATATATATACATATATATATATAATATATATATATATATATATATATATATATATAGAGAGAGAGAGAGAGAGAGAAGAGAGAGAGACGAGAGAGAAGAGAGAGAGAGAATTAGTCATATAAACGAGAATAAACTGACCACGAAGCGATTGTCAGTGTTAGTTATAAACAGCGGGAGAGCTGAAACCCCTTGTCAGTTGTCAGTCAGTCGTGTTCGTGAAAGCAGAAGGGAGGAAGGCTTCCCTCTCATATCCGCACAGGACATAAACTGGGGAAACAATGCAACCTGCGGAGAATCGATTCTCTGTCGTCACTCAACTGCATGCACAACACGGAGAGCACGCAAGTTCATGCTTTTCAAAATTCTTTAATGTTATGATTCATTCTTTATTTATCATTTCTATTGATGAACTCTAACTTTAGTGATGACTGAAAGTAAACGGATTCCTATTACCGCATTACCGACATTGCAAAATTAAAAATCTGCCTTGAAAATCAAATGCAGTTATGAAAAATGAGATGAAGATTTTGAAAGGATTTATTTCAGAAAACACACTATGATAGTCAATGAATCATAACGATGTCCTATTACGTTTCAGCGACTTTTCAGAATATTTTGCAAGACGTGACATCGGCTCTTGATTCTAGAACTGAAGAACGCGCCTTAAAAGATCAAAGGAGTTTTGTTTGTTCAAAGATCAAAGGAGTTTTGCTTGAACAACGCTCGCAAGATGAAATCGGGTTAAACGGAGCTGTTCTTTACTGAAATACAGCCCTATTGATAACAGTTTGCAGTCCAGTTGACCTGTCTCTCTCTCTCTCTCTCTCTCTCACTGGACTGGGGTCTCTCAAGGCACCCTGTAGAGACACTACAGGGTGCCTTGAGCCGAAAGGTTTCACTGGGCAGCCTGACCTCTGCTTGATGTTTCTTGTTATTTCTTCTCACCGGTTCTTGGTTCACTTTTCATTTTTCATTATTTGGCTTATTAAAGTCTAGGTTTGTGAATTAGTGGTTTCGTTGAAGTAAAAAGCAATTTTCATTATATACTTGCTAAAGTTTAGCTTTTTGCTTCACACTGGAGCTAATAACAATAGATTTTATTTTTATCTCAAGGCCATATACAGGAAATATGCAAAGTATAGACAATAACATACATAATCTAGATACATGAGATAACATGTTAAAAAATTATTAATCGGAAATATCAACAGTTGCTGAAGCAGTATGAAAGATGGTAATCATAATATAATGGTAATATTTGGTGAACAGATTGTATGTAATTAATTTCCAGCTTGGGACCATATAAGTGGTTACAGTAGTCAGGTCCAGAAGGCTGAATACGAAAATTGAATGTGGCAAAACTCTATATTGATAATGTTCACAGAAATAATGGAAAAGGAAAATACTAGTAATAACAATAATCGTAGCAATACAATAATGACAGGTTTGAGTGCGCTGAAAAGTGTTAATACTTGGTGTAAATGGGGGACAGAATTATCATTGGTAAAAACATCGGTTGTTAAATGCTTATTACAGAATATCTTGATAAATAGAAAAAAAAATTTAATTTTCCTTGTTTATAAAATTTACTATTAGAGACTGGAAATATAAATTTATAATTTTTTTGCCGCTGCTGCTCATGTCAGTTTTACAGATCTCACAGTTCCCTTAAAAACAAAGTCTTGAACAATATAAACAATCTGCAAATATTTATTTTTAAATATTTAGTGTGCTTGAAGATCATTTCTCCTATGGAGTGAGTATTAATATGAATTTACCTGGGGATCAATGTGAATCAATGGGTTAAACTGAAGATCCACACAACTTACCTTGGATAACGCAAAATATATACTATATATATATATATATATATATATATATATATATATATATATATATATATATACACACACGATGTACACGGATACAGGCAGTCCCTGGGTTACGTTGGGTTTGGGTTACATTGTTCCAGACTTACGGCCGCTAGGCTCATGGCGCGATTAACCCCAATTTTTGGAGGCATTACAGCACTGTAACCCGGATTTACTCGGCTCTGTATGTGCTATATTCCCATTATAATTATGATGCTTCGGCTTACGGAAATTTTCGGTTTATGGCACACTGGTGGGGACAGATCCCCTGCTGTGAACCGGGGACTACCTGTATATTGGTTCGAGTGCGTCGAGAAGTTTTAATATTTGGTGTAAATGGGGAACAGAATTTTTATTGGAGATTAATTTCATTTGGTGAATTTTCTTTGTTTATATCATTTACTGTTTGAGGCTGGAAATATAAATATAAATTATCCCTGGGTTCGGTAAATTAACGCTTCATGTTTTGTGAAGACTGTTGGGTAGATTTTTTTTATGCTTTATAAAGCCACAATACATAACTTGGCCTAGACATAATGATAACATGAGCTTCTGAGATATCTACTGGGTAGATTTCATATAATTTTAGAGTCATACATATATATATATATATATATATATATATATATATATATATATATATATATATATATATATATACACAGTGTAGAGCTGGAGGAAGGACTGAAAGGAGTACACCAAGTGCTTTCGTGTATATTTCACACCTCAGAGTCAGGTCATTTGACCCTGAGGAGGTGTGAAAATTACACGAAAGTGCTTTGTCGACTCCTTTCAGTCCTTCCTCCAGCTCTACAACAACATGAAATTTCACGCGTTTTAGTGATAGATCGTCAGAATATACGTATATATATATATGTGTGTGTCTATCTATCTATCTATCTGCATGTATTATATATATATATATATATATATATATATATATATATATATATATATATATATATATATATATATATATATATGTATGTATTGTGACGTTTATAGATCGTTCGTCTACCCAGAAATCAATTAATTAATTTGATTTGGAAAACGGCAGCCATTTCTTTAGAATATCAGCTGATTTTTAGTAAACGCGGGAAACCCAAAACCCGCCAGCGAGAGATAGGGAGTTCCCCAGTTGGGGGAATATAGTCTTTTGTCAGCTTTAGGGACATATCTCAAAAGGGAAGGATGTAGGCAGATTTGTACTTCTTAGACCTATATCTTAAGCTCTCTTTCCTGTGACCCCTCTGCTGGCTGTATGCTTGTTTTCCAGGATTTGCCTTGCTCGTGGGGGGTTAAGCTGACTTCCAACCCCCAAGCAAACCACCTGAATTCTGCCTCAGTCGGCTGCAAGACGTGATCTCGGACGGATGCCCAACTACCTGCCTTCCTGTTAGGCCTATCTAGGGCGTGAGTGGTGCGCCAAGATACCCAGGCCCAAGACAAAGGGGGCCATGCTTTCCTACAAAGAGACACTGAACATTGCATCCAGGTACGTCTTGTGAAACAGCATATTGCCAGTCCCTTATCACCTATTATCATTTTGATCCTCATTCTCCCAATTCAATTTCCAGCCCCAAAAGGAATTCATCCTTTTGTTCCCTCTCACTGCCTCATGGCCGCATGCTTCCCCTTGTGTGATCGTCCCAGGCCAATGGAGTCATTGCATACTTCAGTGAACATTAAAAGTTCCTTCTCCCCAGTATTAGAGAATTAATTAATCAAAGCAAGAAGTCATTTTTCCTTTTATCTTGTTTAATCTGGGATTCTTTTCCAGATTCCATGAGTCACGTGCCGTCTCTCTGCCCGCAAGTGTGCATTACAAAAGTTTATGAAAACCAGCTTGAAGTACTCCAGTTGGAGCCATCATTTACCTTTTCTCCAGGCCAGCAAGTAATAAAATCCAAAATAAGAAAGAAACAAATAAAGAGAGAAATCAAGAATATCAGGTAAGAGAGAAAAAGCAAACCACCAATGAGATATGCAGAGGTGTCAGCAAAAAATTTCAAAGCATCAGCTCCGAAATTCTACTCAAGAGATAATAACTGTATTTATTATGCAAGAGGATATTGCAGAAACGGAGAAAATTGCAGATTCAGACACAAAATGAATAATTATGATGAAGGAAGATCAAATATTATGGAAAAGTTGGATTTTTTAATGTCAGAATTTCTGGAAATGAAAAAAAGAACAACATACCAGAACAGGAAAGAGACATGGAAAATCCTTATTACTACCAGTATTAAATGAAGGAGAAAACACGCAAACCATCATAGTGATGAATGCGCAGGGTTTAGTTACGAGTAACTCAAAAAGAAAAATAGAGTACTTAGAAGAACTAACCCAAAATGAAAAGAAAATAGATATAATGAATATAAGTGAAACCTGGTATTCCCAAGAGACTGGGAATGATGATCAAATAAAGGGTTCCAAACTTTATGATCAGATAAAAAATGAAAAAAGAGGAATCAAGGGGGAACCGCAATATATGGGAAAGACAAAAAACAAGGAAAAATATATGAGAAATATAGTAACTCAGAATGTGAACTAATAGCGGTAGAATTTGAATCTGAAAAATTGATGAACATAGTAATATATAGACCTCCTAATACTAAAGAGTTTGACTTAATAATTGAAAAATTGGATGATATATGTAGAAATCACAAGGACTGGACTATTCTCCTATCTGGTGACTTCAACTTTCCTTTCGTAGAATGGAAAGAACGAATAGGAGATTGTGGTTGTACTTATACATATAAAAAAGAGAGTAATAGTAGTGCAGAAGATAAGAGGCAATTTGAAAAGCTTTAGATATGCTACTAGAATACAACATTCAACAAATAAATCACCTGCCAACAAGAAAGGAAAATACTTTAGACTAGTATTTGTGAACGAGATGAATTATGTTAAAGAAATAATAGTTTATAATGCGAATATTTCAGACCATAATGTCATAGAATTAACAGTTCATTCCAAAGCAAGTGAAAATAGAGATAAGCAAGAAATGAAAAAGTGGGAAGGATATGGAAAATACAACTTCTACAGTAAAAATATAAATGGTCAGAAATAATGAAGAATTAAACAAAGATTGGGATAACATTTTCGTAAGTGATGACATAAGGGATGAAATACGGAGATATTATATAAAATATTGGAGAAATAGTGGAAAAAATATATACCGAAGAAGAAAAGTAAACATCAGTCATGCATACCAAGAGACAGAAGGATCTTGTTCCAGAAAATCAGAAAGTGGAAAAAAGGTCTTGCAAAAGAAAAAATGCATGGAAAGTTATAGAACTAAAAAGTAAGATAGAAAATTCAGAACAAAAGATTATACAATCAAAAGAAAATGAAAAACGGGACTTGGAAGAAAAAACCCTATTAAATATCAAGCAAAACCCCAAGCTATTATACTCATATGCGAAGAAGATGAATAAAAGAAGAATAGAAATAGGCCCTCTAAGAATTGAAGGGAGATTAACGAATGAAAAAAGGAAATTTGCAACATACTGGCAGAACGATATAAGAGAGAATTCACCCCTAGAATAGATAATGAAGATAATGATATAGAAGTAAGGGATGAAAATAGTGAATATTTAGCTGACATAGATATTAATGAAGCTGATATTGTGCAGGCTATTAATGAAATTAAAAATGGAGCTGCTACAGGGCCTGATGGAATTCCTGCTATTTTGTTAAAGAAAGTAGTTCATTCTATCGCAAAGCCACTTGCAATATTATTAAGACAAAGTGTAGATACAGGCAAGATTTATGATGAGCACAAATTAGCATATATTACCCCTACTTTCAAAAGTGGATCAAGACTAGAGGCAAGTAATTATAGGCCTGAGTCTAACATCACATATTATGAAAGTGTATGAAAGGGTAATGAAGAAAAATATTATGAAACATTAATAAAAAATAATTTGTTTAATAAAGGACAACATGGTTCGTACCCGGAAAAAGTACACAAACCCAACTGTTAGTCCACCGTGAGAACATATTCAAAAATATGAAAAGCGGAAATGAAACAGATGTGGTTTATTTAGACTTTGCAAAAGCTTTTGATAAAGTAGACCATAATATATTAGCGAAGAAAATTAGAAAACACAATATCGTGGATAAAGTAGGAAGATGGTTAAAAGAATTTTTACACAACAGAAAACAGATAGTTATTGCAAACGACGAGAAATCGGATGAAGTCAAGGTAATATCCGGTGTGCCGCAAGGTACGGTGTTAGCTGCAATACTGTTTGTTATTATGATTGAAGACATAGACAATAATGTGAAGGATTCGGTAGTGAGTAGTTTCGCAGATGACACAAGAATAAGTAGAGAAATTACTTGTGATGAGATAGGAACGCTCTACAAAGAGACCTTAACAAAGTATATGATTGGGCAGAGGTAAATAGGATGGTATTTAACTCTGATAAATTTGAATCAATAAATTATGGAGACAGAGAAAGAAAGCTATATGCATATAAGGGACCTAATAATGAGACCATCACAAATAAGGAAGCAGTTAAAGACCTTGGTGTGATGATGAATAGGAACATGTTATGCAATGATCAAATAGCAACTCTGTTGGCAAAATGTAAAGCAAAAATGGGAATGTTGTTACGGCACTTCAAAACAAGAAAAGCTGAACACATGATTATGCTTTATAAAACATATGTTCGTAGTCCACTTGAATATTGCAATATGATATGGTACCCACACTATCAAAGGATATTGCACAAATAGAGAGTGTACAAAGGTCCTTTACAGCTAGAATAGAAGAAGTTAAGGACCTAGACTACTGGGAAAGACTACAATTCTTAAAATTATATAGTCTAGAAAGGAGAAAGAGAACGCTACATGATAATTCAGGCATGGAAACAGATAGAAGGAATAGCAGAAAATATCATGGAACTAAAAATATCAGAAAGAGCAAGCAGAGGTAGGATTAATAGTGCCCAAAACTATACCAGGAAAAATAAGGAAAGCACACAGGACATTAATCCACTACGCACCAGCATCGATAATGCAGCGTCTATTCAATGCGTTGCCAGCTCATCTGAGGAATATATCAGGAGTGAGCGTAGATGTGTTTAAGAATAAGCTCGACAAATATCTAAACTGCATCCCAGACCATCCAAGATTGGAAGATGCAAAATATACCGGAAGATGTACTAGCAACTCTCTGGTAGACATTAGAGGTGCCTCACACTGAGGGACCTGGGGCAACCCGAACAAGATGTAAGGTCTGTAAGGTCTGTAAGCACGGGCCTTTTTGTAAATAAATAGCTGTAAAGTAACGAAGCTGAGTTTTCTGGCGACCTTTCCCTCTAAGAAATTATCAATAATAATCAGTTTTACGGTAAGTTCAATTAATTTCAACTTGTCTTCCTTCAATTATTTCCGTTTACGTATATAGCCTCTCTCAAGGCCAGCTAAATACGTAAAAAAAAAAAAAAAAAAAAAAATATATATATATATATATATATATATATATATATATATATATATATATATATACATATACATATACATATATATTATATATATATATATATATATATATACATATACATATACATAATATTATATATATTATATATATATATATATATATATATATGTGTGTGTGTGTGTGTGTGTGTGTGTGTGTGTGTGTGTGTGTGTGTGTGTGTGTGTGTGTGTGTGTGTGTGTGGCTCTAAAATTATATGAAATCTACCCAGTAGATATCTCCGAAGCTCATGTTATCGTTATATATAAGCAAGTTATATTTTGTGGCTTTTATAGAGTATACCAAAATGCACGTAGCAGTATTTACAATACATGAAGCAGTTATCCAAGAAGATGGAAACACGATTTATGTAAGCCACGTAAATAAAGTGGAATTTCCCACTGCAAATAAAATTTTCTTCTCGAACTATACTTCTTAAAAATGTAATAAATCATATATGGCGTCGAAATCAGTAGAAATTTTGGAAACCACACTGGGGAACATGACGGAGCGTCACACGCATAGACAGAAACACCAAACGAGTGTTGGCAGGAAAATAATCGAATCCCGAATTATACATAGATGGATTGACAGGGAGGATATTAGCAGATCAATTGAAAGTACTTCGTTGGACAGCATTCCACCCTCTTTGGAAATAAATATTTTTTTCTAAATTAGACGTCGTAAATAAAAAGAACGGCCTTGAACACGCTGTATCGCGCAGCACTGCTCTGAGGTACACACACACACACACACACACACACACAAACCTACTTTGGGGGAAGGAGGTATTGTGTTTTATATTTGAAGTAGCTACCTTCAGAAGGTCTCTTTTATGAGTTGGAAGAGTCTGCAGGTCCACACCAAGCCTTCCACCCCCTTTCTTAAAATAGCAGACTTAAGGAAAGGGGGTGTGTGGCCTAAACCGGCTTTATTTATAGCTAAACCTCCAAAACACTGATCAGGGGAACCTTTGAAAAAGAGATTTGTGTATCCCTCGTGTCTAAGGATGTGTAAATTTATATAAAGTGACGATACAGAATAATAAAGATATCAGGTGCTATAACTGCTGAAGTAGGTTAACAGCAAGTAAGTCAGGGACATCTTATTGGAGATACGACAGGGGAGGGAAGTGGGAGGAACTGGATGGAGGGAGGGAAGGAGAAAAGGAAAATATCCTCAGAGCAATTAGCTGTGGCCTTAGCCTTCTATCTCCCCCACCCACACCCCACCCCCACCCAATTCTTATCTGCATAATATAAGGGGATGACAGTTCGAGATGGGGTCTTTAGATAATGAATTAGATTATGGAAGAAAATAAGCATCAGTTATGTCTTGAGAGAGAGGGAAATTTATACATTTCGCGACGCAAACTTGTAATGAGTGCGTATGTTGTATTATGTGTAAACTTTTTTATATTCAAATGCATGTTTACCTTACATTAAAGTACATTATCACGTCAAGTAGACCTGTATTTTTTTGCTGCTACTGATAAGTATTCTCTCTCTCTCTCTCTCTCTCTCTCTCTCTCTCTCTCTCTCTCCTCGCCTCCTCCTCTCCTCTCTCCTCTCTCTCTCTCTCCTCTCTTCTCTCTCTCTCTCTATCCCTTCTCTCTCTCTCTCTCTCTCTAGGTTGATTTGTTATACTTTACTTTCCGATGTCTGACACAATAACCAAAAAAAGCAACGTCAAAGACAGAAAAATAAATTCATCAAAACATAATTCTCAAGTGAGTTATAGATTTACGTAAACGTTCCAACGTTCATGATTTTCAATTCGTGCCGTAAGTAAATAAATAAGCAGCGACAGCTCCCGTTAACTCGCAT
>NC_061110.1:65522663-65582663 GCF_015104395.2 Macrobrachium nipponense | reverse complement strand
TGCAATCCTTTTGATATATAATACATAGTAAAACAATAAAAGCAACACCGGAAAAAGATTATCACAAAATGATGTACGAATTCGTAACGCGTGGACGTAAAAAAATTTTATTTTCAAAAATTCACCGTAATTCTAAATATTGTTCTAGAGACTTCCAATTTGTTTTAAAATTAAGACAAATGATTGAATATTACGATATTGTAAGAGTTTTAGATTAGAATTGCAGATTTCGACCATTTCAGACGAGTTAAATTTGACCGAATGTCAATATTTTTATATATATTTTTTGATATGCACATATTTCGGAGATGGAAAGAGCTACAACCTTCAATTATTTTTTATTGTATTCTTCACGTATTTGCGCACATTTTGATATATGAAACTCTATAAAAAGACTAATATGAAAAGGAGCAAATATTAGGATAATGCGATGTACGTATTTCGGAGACTTGCGGCCGCGAATCGGCGCGCGGAGTGAAGGTAAATATATTTTTCAAAAATTCACCATAAATCACAATATTGTTTTAGAGACTTCAAATTTGCTTCAAAATGAAGAAAAATGACGGAATATTAGTAGGCTGTAAGAGTTTTAGCTTACAATTGCGTTTTTCAACTATTTCGGTAGAGTCAAATTTGACCGAACGTGGTTTTTTTTCTATTTATCGTGATTTATATGCAAATATTTCGAAAAAAGAGAAAAGCTACAACCTTCAATCATTTTTAGTTGTATTCTACATGAAATTGCGCACATTTTCATATATAAAACTTTATGTAGCAGCTAATTTTAAATGGTGCAAACATTTCGACAATCGCACAAAAAAATTCTGATTTTTTCGGAAGAGTTACCGCGCGAACGTAAGAAAAATGTTTTTTTTTTTTTATATAAATTCACCATAAATCAAAATATTGTGCTAGAGACTTCCAAGTCGTTGCAAAATGAAGGTAAATGATTTAATATTACTAGAATATAAGAGTTTTAGCTTACAATTGCGTTTTTCGACCATTTCGGTAGAGTCAAAGTTGACCGAAAGTTGAAATTTTTGCACTTAACGTTATTTATATGAAAATATTTCAAAACTGATAAAAGCTACAACCATGGGTTGTTTTTTGTTGTATTGTGCATGAAATTGCGCACATTTTCATATATAAAACTTTATGTAACGGCAAATTTAAAAGGGTGCAAACATTAGGACAATCGCACAAAAAAATTTATCGGAAGAGTTATCGCACGAACGTGAGGAAAAAGTTTTTTCATAAATTCACCATAAATCGAAATATTGTGCTAGAGACGTCCAATTTGTTGCAAAAGGAAGGCAAATGATTGAATATTACTTTAATACAAGAATTTTAGCTTACAATTGCGTTTTTCGACCATTTCTGTAGAGTCAAAGTTGACCAAAGGTTGAAATTTTTGCACTTATCGTTATTTATATGAAAATATTTCAAAACTGATAAAAGCTACAATCATGAGTATTTTTTTGTTGTATTTTACATAAAACTGCGCACATTTTCATATATAATACTTCATGTAAAGGATAATTCAAAATGGTGCAAAAATTATGTCAAATTGACGAAATAATTCCGAGATGTGTCACTGATACTTTTTAGTGCGATAAGAAAGAAATTCGCGCTTGCGCGCCTGCGTAGCGATTGTAAACAAAACAACGCCTTGATCCGTGAACTCCCAGCATCCCCCAAGGCACGTGATACAAAAGTTTTTGGCTGGTAGGCCTATAAGTATTTTTCCGCGAATTTTTAAAAAAACTTTTTTGAGCTGACGTATGATACGTCCAATCGGCATACGGGAGACATTTTGACTCGACGTTTAATACGTCCAATCGGCGTAAGAGGGTTAATTAACCACAGTTCCTATCAATTATTAGTTAAACACAATTCCTATCCGTTATTAGTTGCAACTAATAAAAATATAACACACTTTACCTTGGCATACCAGTTTCTTTCTCTGCTGCAGTCTTGTCTTACACAATTTCACAAAAACCAGGCGCCGTTACGAAATGTTTGTTCAGATTCCACAAAAGAAACTAAATAATATTAAATAAACTCTAAGAAACATCAATTATTAAATTCTCACAAGTTACGAGTGACCAAATTTACGTTACGTTAATATAATCTCGATGTCGAGTGAGAGAGAGAGAGAGAGAGAGAGAGAGCGAGAGAGAGAGAGAACTGACTGCCTTAAGGTCTCAAGATAGAATGAAAATCTCTTCCTTTACGGAAATGACAGAGCAGATGTCTCAAAAAAGGTTCTTGACACGAAAGCTTCCAGTAGCTTGGAAATCTAATGCAATCTTCATAAAGAAATGTGTAACATGCACGTGGCTTTGATTAAGGCATACGCGTACAAGACGAGTCTGTTAAAAAAAAAAAAAAAAGAAAGACGCATACCCGACTGAAACGGAGGCTGGGCGACAATTAAAATTGACATGTTTTGACAACAACGCAGAATCGAGCTCGCTCGCTATCACACGTGTTGAAAGAAAAGTTAAAACATTCGTAGCTTTGAAAAGACAAAGATCTCTCTTTACGTTATATACATATTTTTTTACATTAAGTAATGCGAAATCTGAACACACATCTTAAAACATCCTATTCTAAGCTATCTAGGAATCTGAAAAAATGTTACACAATCTACAAGACATTTCAAAGAGGGGAAAACATGCATTTTGAAAGTAGCAATATATAATATACCTCCCCCCAGAAGATTTTTTATCACGGTGTTGAATCCAACGATTCGCAACGAGATAAATAATCAGCAACTACATTGTTTTTGCCACTAATGTGCTGCACTCTTAAGTTATACTGTTGCAGGCACAAAGACCACCTGGTCAGTCTTTGATTGTGATTTTTCATTTTCTGGATAAATGACAGTGGATTGTGATCAGACAATATTAAAATTTCTTCATTCCTAGGTCTATTCACATACACTTCAAATTTTTTCAATGCGGTGATTAAGGCTAATGTTTCCTTCTCGATTGTCGAATATACTTTCTGATGTTTTTTCAATTTTGTAGACATGAAGCACACATGATGGTAGATATTATTTTCATCTTCTTGAAGTAGAACAGCTCCAACGCCACAGTTTGACGCATCAACTTGTATCACAAATTTCTTGTCAAAGTCTGGAGCTTGAAGTACTGGTCTTGAAGTTAAAATGGCTTTTACCTTCTCAAATGATTCTTGACACTCTGGAGTCCAAATAAACTTAGCTTTGGGACTAGTCAAGTCTATCAAGGGAGCTACTACGGCTGAGAAATTTGGGCAAAAACGACGATAGAAACCAGCCATGCCTAAAAATCTCTGTAGCTGTTTCCTGGTAGTAGGTGGGGTAGCCTTACGGATACCTTCTACATTAGCATTTACTGGAGCAAGAAGGCCTTTCCCAACTTCAAACCCAAGATACTGTACAGTTGCCTTTCCAAACTCACTCTTCTCTAGGTTGACTGTTAATCCTGCTTCTTGTAGTTTCTTGAAAACTTTCTTCAGAATCCTCAGATGTTCATCCCACGTTGTAGAGTAAATCACGATGTCATCTAGGTATACACCTACTCCTTCTATCGATCCTAGCAGTTGATCCATCACTCGTTGAAATGTTGCGGGTGCATTCATCAGACCAAACGGCAGAACAGTATACTGATATAGTCCAAATGGAGTAATAAAAGCTGACAGCAACTTCGCATTCTCATCTAAAGGAATTTGATAATATCCTTTCAACAAGTCTATCTTGGAAACAAACTTGGCTTGCCCAATATTATCAAGTAACTGATCTATAAGAGGCAAAGGATAATTATCAGCCACACTGATAGAATTCAGCTTCCTATAATCAGTACACATCCTAAAGGAACCATCCGGTTTCTTCACTAACACACACGGAGAACTGAAGTGACTTGAACTGGGTTCTGCTAATCCATGTTGCAGCAAATACTCAACTTCTTTCTTCAAAACATCTCGATGATACGGTGATAAGCGATAGGCTCTTTGCTTGAAAGGTTTTCCATCTTCTTGAATCTTGATTTCATGCTTGGTCAGATCAGTACGTCTAGGCACATCTGAAAAAATTTCTGGAAAACTTCTAATTACGTCACTTAAGTCTTCACCTTGTTCAACACTCAGATGTTTCAGTTTATCCTCCAAATTTTCCAAAATTGAAGAATTATTCATCTTGCTTGCAGCTCCCAATTCGTAGCCATCATCGTCTTCTGTAGATAAAGTTGTCTGGGTTACTGACACAGTTTCAGTTTTAGTTTCTGAGAAATAAGGTTTCAAGAGGTTCACATGTATCTTCCGTTGTTTTCTTCTTCTTTCTGGTGTTTCAATCACATAAGTTCTATCACTTAACTTCTGAATTATCTTGTAAGGACCTTGAAATTTATTAGTGAGGGGAAATCTCTTGATAGGTAAGAACACTAACACTTGTTGACCAACACTAAAACTTCTTAGCTTAGTCTTAGCATCAAATCTCCTTTTCATTTTCTCTTGACTCAATTTCAAGTTTTCTAAAGAGAATTTTCTAATTTCTTTCAACCTTTTCCTTAAGTTCTTCACATACTCTCCTTGGCTTTCCTCTTAATTTTCTTCCCAATTTTCTGCAAGAATCTTCAACGGTCCTCTAACTTCTCTTCCAAAAATCATCTCATTAGGTGAACATCCCATACTTTCTTGGTAAGCACTCCTAATTTCAAACAACATTAATGGTAAACCAACATCCCATTCTCTTCCTGACTCAGAACAATACTTTGTCAGCATACTTTTCAATGTCTGGTGGAACCTTTCCAAGGCACCTTGAGTTTCTGGATGATAGGCAGTGGATAACTGTTGTTTCACTCCTAACAAATTCATCACATCCTGGAATAATTTTGAAGTAAAGTTTGTTCCTCTGTCACTTTGTACTATTTCTGGTATTCCAAACTTTGAGAAAAACTCCACAAGTTTTTCAGCAACTATCTTGGCATATATGTTTCTAACAGGGATTGCTTCTGGATACCTTGTCACAGGACACATTAATGTCAACAAATACTCATTTCCTTTCTTTGTCTTCGGCAATGGTCCAACCATATCTATAATCACTTTGCTAAAGGGTTCTCCTCTAACTTCTATAGGTTGTAGGGGGGCTTTCTTGATGGTTTCATTCGGTTTTCCAGCTATCTGGCAGGTATGACACTCACGACAAAACCTGCTAACATCTTTGTGAAGTCCAGGCCAGAAAAAATATTTCATGATCTTCTCCACAGTCTTCCTGATTCCCATATGTCCAGACTCTTGAGCTACTGCAACCACTTGCTTTCTCAATGGATATGGAATCAAAATTTGATGATATTCGCCCCATTCAGCATCTCCTGGTATATCTGTAGGTCTATACTTCCTCATCAGTAAACCTTCCTTCAGATAGTAACAGGTAGGAGTTTGTTGCATCTCTTCTCGATCAACAACTCTGAAGAACAAATCAGTTAACGATGCATCCTTCTTCTGCAAGTCCACCAGCTTCTCTCTTGTCACTTGACCAACTTCAAGGGTTGAATTCTCAATATCTGCTAACTCAGCTACTGTAGTTTCACTACTGTCTTCAGTAACACTTTGACTACTCGGAGTCTCTTCAGGAACATCAGGTTCTTCTTCTTCGTCGTCATCGTCTTCTTCATCTTCTTGGGAAATCTCTTCTGGGTCAGCACTATGGGAAACTTCACTTCCCTGGAATAATTCTTCTAAGCACAAAGATCCTTCACTTGATCCTTCTTGGGTGTGTAAATCCTCAGTTTCTTCACTTACAGTCGTAGTCCTCTTCATACTTCTGGTAGTTACACAACTAGGAAACAGGTGGGGGTTATTCTTCTCCAACTCTACTGTAGGACTAATCCTCAATGGTTTGTCTGTCACTACAGGACAAGGAATAAATGGCACACCACCAACTTCATTCCCCAACAGAACATGTATACCTTCCACAGCTAGTGAGTCCTTTACAGCAAAATCAACATTCCCTGTCACCAATTCACATGACAGGTGTAAGCGGCATATAGGAGTTACTTCCTCTCCTCCTATACCCTTCAAAATAACTGAATCTCCTGTGAGACTCTTCTCCAACTGAGCTGTATCACGTAATATCTTGACTGGTACCTACATACTTCCTTCTTGAGTTGACAGCATACCCTCATAGATATATGGCTTAAAAGCCTCCACACTGCTTAGCCACTCACTGCTTGAGGTAACATTTCCACTGGTTGCTAAACATTCAGCTTGTTTAGTTTCATTCTTGTCTGGAGTCTGATTCTTTCCCACACTGAACTTCGTAGTTTGTTTCACCTGGTCACCTTTTACAACTTGACCAACTGGTTTTGACTGCTGTTGATTCCGGTAACACTCTTGACTGTAGTGTCCTACTCTTCCACACTTGAAACAGACAACATTAGGTTTCTGTAACTGTCTTGAAAAACTGGATGAGGATTTCACATTAGTTTGCTGAGCTGTATTACCTTGTGTACTCTTAGTAGTATCACTTGAAGGTTTCCCATTAAATTTGTTCCTGTTATTTGGAAAAGACTTAAAACCTGGGCGTTGTTGACTCTGGTACTTGACATTGTAATTATGTTTACTACTGATTATATTATAATCTTCACTAAGGGTAGCAGCTTTGTCAAGTTTCTTCACTTCTCTCTCTCTTAAATATGCTCTTATATGTTCAGGAATTCCCTTAAGATACTGTTCAAGAACAAGTAACTCTTCTAACTCATCAAAAGTTTTAACTTTAGCAGCTTCTACCCAACGTTTGAAACACCTTCTCACTTTGTAAGCATAATCTAAGAATGTTCCTTTCTCATCTTTTCTTAAATTTCTGAATCTCTCATTGTAGTACTCTGGGGTCATCTGGTAAACTTGTAGCACACTGTGTTTAAGTACCTTGTAGTCTTTACACTGATCAGCTGTTAAGGCTAGATAAGCACTTCTCCCTTTACCAATTAAGACACTTTGTAGCAAAACTGACCATTTATCCTCTGGCCATCCCATACCTGAAGCCACTTTCTCAAAGTGATAAAAAAACTCATCTGGAGCTTCTTCAGTAAACTTAGGGATTAACTTCTGTACTCTCACTACATCAAATATAGGGTCTTGATTACCTTGGTTAGGGTTAGACGATGTTACAGGTAATGTGGATCTAGCTCTTATCAATTCCATTTCCCTTTCATGTCTTGCAATTTCTCTTTCCTCTTTTATCCTCTCTCTTTCCTCTTCTGCTGCTTTTTCTTCTTCTCTTTCTCTTCTTTCTTGTTTTTCCCTGTCTATTCTTTCTTTTTCAGCTTGCATTCTTTCTCTTTCAGCTTGCATTCTCTCTCTTTCAGCAAGCATTTTTAGCTTAATCAAATTCTCTTCTGCTTCAGTGCGTCTAAGCTCTAACTCTGCATCACTTTTCTCTTTCTTTTCTGCTTGCTTATTTATGAGATCAGCACGTGCTACATTCAACAACTCTTGAGCCAATTCTAACTCATCTTCATCAGTTATTCTACCAGAGTTTATCAATGATTCCATAGCAATACATCTTATTTGTGCCTTTACCATACTAGTAGACACATAACCACCACATGCCTCTGCTAAAGCGCTCCACTGTGCTCTAGACAGAGTGGTTTCAGACAAAACTTGGATGGAAGGGGCTGCTAAAAATTCCTGAACATTGAACTGAGCCATTTTCCTCTAAGTTATCAACTTACAATTCAATACAATAAATGCAAAACAAAATTATATGGTCACTCTCCTAACAAAACATATCCCTAACACCACCAGTATATTCTAGAGTGATAATGAAATCTGCTTTCCCTGGTCTGTGGGCACCATTAAACAATGTTACGAAGTGCCAAGTATCTGGTTACCATGCATCAAATATTACCTCACAAAAAGCCAGACACCTGAACCCTCATAACACGTTTAAACGACTGAATACTCTAAAGGCAACAGTGATCCCTTAACACTTACCAGTATTGCAGAAAATCAGACTAAGTTCATCAAAACAGGTGTGAGGTAATCTTGTAAGTAATTAAATTAATCAAAGGGCATCACTCCATCAACACTTTAAAAGTCTTAAGTATTTCCCTGATTTCTGAAGTCTAGGTACTTCCCTGGTTCTAAGTCACTTCAATTAAATTGAAGGAAAGCAAATCAATTACCACTCTATTTTTCTACCTATCATCAACATAGTCATAATCAAATATAATTATACTGGTGTAAGATAAAGAAAACACTTATAAAAATTTTAAATACAAAAATTTATTATTAAATTCAAAATTTATAAGTGAAATTCACAATATCAGGGAAAATTACTGTTACTTGAAAACAAAGTAAAGTTTAATTAATTCTTGAATCAAATTAAGTAAAATTAAATCAAAATTAATTTATCACAAAATTCAAGAAAATTAATTCAATCAAAATTCAAGTGTTAAAAATTCAAAAGTGTTAGGCAATAATTGAAATCAGAAATTAATTCACAGGCAATAATTGAAATCAGAAATTAATTCACAAGTACTAAACAACAATAAAACTTGAAAAGAATTCTAAGTAAATGCAAATCAATTCACAAGTGTTAAATTTAATTAAATGTGCAATGATAAAGCAATGAAAATAACTAAGTCAATTAAATTGTGAATGCAAATGAAAATATAAAATAAAAAGACACACTTTAATAAGAAAATGAATAAGTGCACAAACAATGGAACAGACACAAACACAAAAAAAAAAAAAATCAGCAATGTGTAAAAGTGTAAATCTTTTTCACTCAAAAACACTGTAACCAACAGTTTTTTCCAAACCTTCACAACCATATGTTATTAATTAACCACAGTTCCTATCAATTATTAGTTAAACACAATTCCTATCCGTTATTAGGTGCAACTAATAAAAATATAACTCACTTTACCTTGGTATACCAATTTCTTTCTCTGCTGCAGTCTTGTCTTACACAATTTCACAAAAACCAGGCGCCGTTACGAAATGTTTGTTCAGATTCCACAAAAGAAACTAAATAATATTAAATAAACTCTAAGAAACATCAATTATTAAATTCTCACAAGTTACGAGTGACCAAATTTACGTTACGTTAATATAATCTCGATGTCGAGTGAGAGAGAGAGAGAGAGAGAGAGAGAGAGAGAGAGAACTGACTGCCTTAAGGTCTCAAGACAGAATGAAAATCTCTTCCTTTACGGAAATGACAGAGCAGATGTCTCAAAAAAGGTTCTTGACACGAAAGCTTCCAGTAGCTTGGAAATCTGATGCAATCTTCATAAAGAAATGTGTAACATGCACGTGGCTTTGATTAAAGCATACGCGTACAAGACGAGTCTGTTAAAAAAAAAAAAAAGAAAGACGCATACACGACCGAAACGGACGCTGGGCGACAATTAAAATTGACATGTTTTGACAACAATGCAGAATCGAGCTTGCTCGCTATCACACGTGTTGAAAGAAAAGTTAAAACATTCGTAGCTTTGAAAAGACAAAGATCTCTCTTTACGTTATATACATATTCTTTTACATTAAGTAATGCGAAATCTGAACACACGTCTTAAAACATCCTATTCTAAGCTATCTAGGAATCTGAAAAAATGTTACACAATCTACAAGACATTTCAAAGAGGGGAAAACATGCATTTTGAAAGTAGCAATATATATATATATATATATATATATATATATATATCTATATATATATCTATATATTATATTATTATATAATTATATACATATACACTTTTAGATATATACATGCATACATATACACTGACATAAATTTGGTGTATATATACATTTTATAATATTTATATTATGTACTGAGACTAGATACAAAGAAGTACATTACTGAATAAATACAAGAAAAAAAATTACACAGCGTATCGACACAAGCAAGATTGATTGATTAAAAAGGGGATTATCCAGCCCAATGAGTCGATCTCGACTCTTACAGAGCTGGCCTGAAAGATTCAGGGGGAGAAATTTTTTTTTTTTTTTTATTTTTTTTTTTTTTATGATTTGTTTCAAATATATATATATATATATATAGATATAGATATATATATATATATATATATATATATATATATATACATATACATACATATACATACATATATATATATACAAATATACACATACACACACACATATATATATATATATATATTCTAAATGATATAAAAATTTATAAATACTCTGTATATAAAAATTCATAAATACTTTATATAGTATAAAAATTCATAAATACCATATATATAACTGTAAAAAAAAGAAAAAAATAATATTTTATTAAAAAGACCAATAATTCTTGAAAATGTTAAAATTTCTGAAGCAGAGAAAGATTCTGAATCCCTAAAAACATCAATCATTGTCTTATTACTAAAACATAAAGTCCTCTCTTTCATATAGCCTCGACATTCGCTAAAAATGTGCTTGATGCTCAAAGGAGCACTGCAAAAATTACATACAGGTGCTTCTTCATGTGGGGTGCACATTAAAAATCCATCCATGGGTCATTCTAGTATGGCCAATTCTTAGTCATGTTAAGATTACTTCTACACGTTTGTCCCTTTGGATGAATGAATTCCAAAGGGATACACAAAGCTTGATTTGTTTTAATTTATTTTCATTCGATACACTGTTCCACTTAGACTGCCATTGGGCATTAATGAAATGTTTTATAGCTGTAATAAAATCACTTACTGGTAGTTTAATATTAAAAACTGGACAATGGACTGCAGATTTAGCGGCTATATCTGGTTTTTATTGTCAACAATTCCAACATGGGCAAGGACCCAGCATATTTCAATATCTAATCCCTGATAATTACATCTACTAATAATGTTTTATTTATAACACCAAATTATTTTTATGTGAATAGCCTTTGAGGGCTACTATGGCACTTTTAGAGTCGGAAAAAATTACGAATTTCATAGAGATGATATTTTCAATAGTTTTTATAATGTTAATTGCCATTAAAATTCCTACTAATTCAGCTGTAAACACTGATGATTCATTGGGTAAAGAGAACTGTCTGGTGAAGTTGGGGGAGACAGTTGCACATCCCACTCTTTCCTATGGATGATTTGGAACCATCAGTATATATAGGAAAATCAGGACCTTTGTGGTGAATATATTTTAAAGCGTATTGTTTATACTGATAAAAAGTCAAATTACTGCTTTTTAGTAAAAATGTTAGGTGGGTACATACTTTTATCTTTTCTATAATCCAAGGTGGTGGAAAGTTACAATGATTTGGAAGAAGTATTCTGATGTTTGTTGCTTCTAAGAGCCTATTAGGTGGTACATGATTATTAATAAAAATATCACGCATATCAAACAGCTTTTTTGTTGGAGAATCAGTAGAAAGAATATTTAAGGCACTGCGCATTGTCACTAGATCACGATGTAGAGAGAGAGAGGAGGTTCTCCACTTTCACATAGTACTGACAAGTTTTGAGAGAATTTAAATGCTCCATTACATATCCTTAGGCGGCGAGTATGTATTGGGTCTAAAAATCTTAAAGCATATTGTGATGCTGATCCATAGACTGGACTCCCATAATCAATTCTAGATAAAACCAGTGCTTTATACATCATCAACAAAGTTGACCGCTTTGCACCCCAGGTGGTGTGGGATAGTTTCATCATCAAATTCAGAGCACTGTTACATTTTGATTTAACATGAAAAATATGTCCCTTCCAGTTAAGATGAGTATCAAAAACTAATCCCAGAAACTTTACAATGTCTTGAAAATGAATTTGATTGTTGCCCATATTGAGAGTAATGTCCTGATTTTGTTTCCATTTGCTATTCTTATAGAACATTATTGCCTGTGTTTTTTCAACAGACAGTTTAAATCCAACTGATGCAGTCCATGAATATATTTTCTGTATTGCTGACTTAAGTATTCGTTGGATGTGACAAAGGTTACTTGATGAATAATATAATGTAAAGTCATCTACATAAAGATTATTTTGGACTCTTTGTGGTGACTGAGTTACTATGTCATTTATAGCTAAAGTAAAGAGAGTACCACTTAAGACACTACCTTGTGGTACCCCACTTTCTAGCTGATATATATCTGAATAAATATTATCTATTCGGGTTTGGAATGTTCTATTATTTATAAAAGTTTTAATAAATAAAGGGAGGTGGCCTCTAAATCCATGCTGATGTAAACATTTAAGTATTGAATGTCTCCATGTAGTGTCATATGCTTTTTGAATATCGAAGAACACTGCTACTGTAATTTCTTTTCTTTCAAAACCTCTTCTTATATGGTTTTCTAAATGGGAAAGAGAATCTAGAGTTAATCACTCTTTTTGTGATCCAAACACCAGGTGAGCCTAAAATTTACCATTTTTTCTAAAAGTTTACACAAGCAACTGGTCAGTGAAATTGGTCTATAATTATTGGGATTGCTAGGATCTTTACCTGGTTTAGCTATGGGTATTATTACTATGGCATGTTTCCATGTTTTTGGGAAAAAATGTCTGCTCCAAAGATGGTTATAAAATTGTAAAAGATAAGTCTTAGCCATAGGAGCCAAATGTTTGATCATATCAAAGTTTATACTATCTTTACCAGGAGCAGAGGAGTTACAATTACTTAAAGCATATTCAAATTCTTCTTCAGTAAATTTCTTATTATAATAAATGTCTTCTACACATTCAAAATTCAGAGAAACTGATTCTTCTCTAGTTTTGATGGATCGAAAATGGGCATCCATGTTATCAGTACTACTTATTGCTTCTATACTGCGACCTAAAATATTTGAAATTGATTTAGGATCATGTACTGGTGATCCATTGTGCAAAAGTGCATGACTGGGTGATCTATTATAGGATCCATTAATTTTTCTAAATTTCTCCCATACTTTGCTTATCGATGTTGTGTCTGATAAGCTTGAGACATACTTTTGCCAGGACATAATCTTCCCTTTAATAGCTTCTCTTCTAAATTTTGCTGAAATTTTATTATAATAAGGTTTTAGAATATTATGGCTATATCGATAAGTTTGTTTGCTGTATTTTCAAAATGCAAAGGTCTGGAGCTTAATGCCTTGAATCGTCTGTTTAGCATTTCTAATTTCCTTCCAATAATATGTTTTTCATTTATTAAATCATTTAATACTTCAGACCACCAAGGGGCACAATGTTTCAGAGGCTTAGAAGTAATCTTTGGTATAGAATGATCAGCAGTAGTGGTTATAAGGTCAGTTAGCCTATGATTTCAGTTGTCTCATCATGATCCTGTAAAGGATTGAGAGATGGTATTTGACTTGTATGATATTTATACATATCCCAGTTCGCTTTGTCTGTATTATACCGAGGGACTGAAGAAGCAGATGTATGTCCCAAAGTTATCAAGATAGGGAAAAGATCACTAGTATAAAGATCATCCAGGACATTCCACTCGAATTTGTCAATAATACTTGAGAAACGTATGGTTAAGTGTATGGATGAGTATGACCCATAAGTTTTTGAATAATAGGTGCTAATATCACTTACATTCAAAGTACAAAGGTTATGATTAATAGTTATTTGTTCCACCTTTACACCATTTATATCAGCATTAATGCAGAAAGCGTCCCATAAAGGATTATGGGCATTGAAATCTCCCACTAATAAAAAGTTCTGAATATTTGGGAGAATTTATTGTAGTCTTTCTAAATCATAACCACAGGAGGGTTGATTGTATATATTATATAAGTTAAAGGTGTTATTTCTAAGATAGAGTTTAATACCCGTTATCTGGAGTTCTGAGGTTGTTATAGTAATATCATCATAAGTAATATTATCATTTACGTATATTGCTGTCCCTAATGTATCAGTAGAGGGCACAGAATGAGAGGCAAGATGATAATTACCAATAGTTGGTACAGTATCATTAGTGTGCTGTAAGCATATTGCTATTGGTTTATATTCTTTTAATAGTCTTTGTATTTCACCTAATCTTAATCTTGTTTTGAGACCATTTATGTCCCACTGGATAATGTAGGAATTGAATGTTCTGGTGATGGAGTTGGATTTTCGTCAGACAGAACATTATTTCTATTGATTTTTGAAATGGTGGATTTTTGTTTGGTTCCACCTGGGTTATGGGTCTTTTGTTGTTTTTTATTTATTCTTTCTAAAAACTTTTCTAAGCTGAGAGAGCCAGATGTATGTTTCTTGAGGAGGTGGTCAACACACATGCAGTCTTCTGTGTGATTTTCCATTTCACCATACTGACCCTTTTTCTTATTTTTGATAATATTGTCAATTAAATTACTAATGGTTTTCACAGATATTTGTGGTATTTCGTTTATCTGATTGAAGACACAGTCATGACATCCACATGATGAGTCATGGGTTGATTTGGTAGATGTAGAAACTAAATATTTTCCAGTTTCACCAAGTATGGGAGAAGGGGACACCTCATCAGATTCAACATAGTACAGATTATTATCAGTTGATTGTGATACCAAAGATTCTTCATTGTGTATTTCTGCTATTGTGACTATTTCATTTAATTCTTGTGAGTGATTTGGTTTTGATTTCAAGTACTATTTTTGGGACTTGAGAGGGATTTCACTATCTCGTTTTCTTTTACGGCCTTCTGCATTAAAATCAATAAGTAATTCAGCTTCCAATTCAACATCATTGGATGTATTACCACCTGATTTAAAATTCTTTGATCTTTTCACTTCCTCCATTTCAACATCTATTGTCTGATCTGTTTCGTCATTCAACACCTCAAAAGGGTTTGTTGTTGTTAATGTTGACTGGTTGTCCAACTGAGTTGGAGGCTTTTTAGCCGAATGACTTTTTGTTTGTATAGGATCTCTAGTCTCTGGGGTCAAAGTCTTCCTATCAGAATCTGATAAGGGCATGTTCTTATTAGTTTTCATAATAAGGGAGGAGTTAGCTAAATCATTCATGCTGGTCTTCTTTGCAGCAAAAGATCTGGAGGCAGCATTACTGTAAAATAGCCTTGTATTTGGGTTACTTCCAAATAAATTTCTCCTGGCTGTACCAAAGCTAATGTGCTCATCATTTGCTGTGATGATGATAGCATTTTCTTGTTTGTATATAGGGCACTGTCTTGAGTTAGGAGAGTGAGGACCTGTGCAGTGTAAGCAAAAGGTGTCTTCCAAACATTGATGGTCAAATTCATGTAATTCAGAACAGTTGAAGCATCTAGTTTTATTTGTGCAGTGTTCATTTATGTGGCCATAATTAAAACAGTTAAAGCACTGAGTAGGGCGAGGATTATACTTTTTAATGTTGATGTTTAAGTGCTTTCTTTGAATATAATCTGGTAAATATGATGTTGAAAATGTGAGTAAAATAGCTTTGTTTACTCCTTTGAATTTTTTGACATTAATTACTGTTGGTGGGCATCTTTTCAAAATCTCTTCTTTAGAAAATTCACACAAATCTTTGCAATAAATAATATCTTTTGAATGATTTAAAGATTTATGGGATGAAATTTTATGAATAACGTCATCAGGAGATGATTTAAAGGCTCCTAGCATTACTGACTGAGATTCATAACTGCCTTAATTAGTAAATTTCGGCCGAATCTTTTTAGGTTTCCTTTTGGGATGGGTCCTACTTTTCTTTTCAGGCATTCATAGCCCTTAAAGTAATTATTACAACCTTCTCTGTATGAGGCTACATACCATACTGGTTCTGGAATAGTTCTAGGAACCGAATCCTCCTCTTCATACAGGTCCGTGAATTTAGGGACAAAGTCTCGTTCAGAATTTTCATAGTTTTTGATGTTATAAAGTTTCCCCTGGCAGGAAAGACTGGTAATTTCTTTGTTATTTATATGAGAAAGGGCACTTTGGGCTTGAGTATGATTATTGTAAATGACGCATGCTTCAAAATTTTTCTTGTCATTCTTAAGTTTCATCCTTATTCTTTCAATGATTCCAAATTGTTTTAACAATTGGAAAAGCTGTTCGTAATTTATATCTCTTGATATGTCAGAGCAGTACAGTACTCTTAAATTAACATTTTTACCACCAGTACTTTTATCCCCCTGGCGTCCCGGGAAAGAAGGAAGAAAAGCTTCCAGTGTTTGAATACTGGAAACAGTATTTAGAGCCACATTCAAATTCGCGCCTTCGTTCTGCAACAGTGTCGGGGAAGAGTCATTTGGCCCGGGGATAGGGGTACTTAATTCGTTGCTCATTTTATTGTGGGAGGAAACAAACAAACAAACAAACAAATAAAAAATAGCTGCCTGAAAATCTCTGAGAGAGGCCAAGAACTCTTCATGAGGCTCACTCCTCTACCAATGACACCAGTGAGAATTGACTCCCAAATGTCCACTCCCTACCCTACCCCAAAAGGAATGGCACCAACATGATAAGAATGGCTCAAGTGTAAGCTAAACCCGCTTGATGGGACTGAGAACAAAACAAAAGAATGCAATCATCCCCATCCTCATCATGTTTGTGGGCAAACCGGACAGAATGCCGAGAGTTCTATTCCTTGAACCAGTCCGTCCCCGGAATCCATGGACTGACTCTAAGGAATAGTTCCGTCATTGAATTATCAACATGCTAGCAGGCTAGTAAGTTGATAAATCTCAGATCCAAACATTATCGGGTGGCTGACAAGACCACCACAGCTCTCACAATTGGCTTCGAAAGTGAGTACCAATTCAAGCAGCAGCACCTCCTCATCATTGATCAAGACAGTGAAAAGGAGAGATGTAGAGGTAGGACAGGAAGGCATGAAAAAGGTGAAAGGAGTTGAGTAAAAGATCAAAAGGTGCAACATGAGGAAAACCAAGCATTTGCACTATAGAATAATTAGTAAGAGATGTTGGACAGTAAGATCATAGAAAGTTAGGAAAATGTGGTATAGAGGGAAGAAGCAAAGTTGAGTTAAACAAAAGGAAAGGGACTGGTACTTAATTGAGCCAAATGCAGGAGTCCAAGGCTAGGGACACAAGCAAGAGTTGTGTGCGAGGCAGGGGTAGGGTTGTCACGCTACTCATGTATGGCTGGGCACAAAGCGGTTAAACATATGCTCATAAGAATTTAGTGAACCATTGATACCCATGCATGTCTTATATAAGTATCCATGAAGCTTGGGATGACGAGCACCCTATACACAGTACCTGATCTTATGTCCAAATTTTACAATGCACTTTTCAGATTCCCTCAGAAAGACCTGTGGTTGTAGCAGATATTTTGAAGACTCTCTTCAGAACTGACATACAAAAGGAACATCGTGGCTTTACACAATTTCTTTGGTTCTTTAAACCAAAGATGGAAAAACTAAGAGCTTTTTGTTTAAGGATGAGCTTTATGTGGCATCCTGCTCCCCTTCCTCATTAATCGAACATGGAATTACACCACACCCATAATCCTTACTGACTGGATGATATATGTAGATATCACGAGGACTGGACTATTCTCCTATCCAGAGACTTTAGCTTTCCTTTCGTAGACTGGAAAGAACTAATAGGAGATTGTGGTTGTATTTATGCAAATAAAAAAGAGAGTAATAGTAGTGCAGAAGATAAGAGGCAATTCGAAAAGCTATTAGATATACTACTTGAATACAACATTCAACAAATAAATCACCTGCCAACAAGAAAGGAAAATACTTTAGACCTAGTATTTGTGAACGAGGTGAATTATGTTAAAGAAATAATAGTTTATAATCCGAGTATGTCAGACCATAATGTCATAGAATTAACAGTCCATTCCAAAGCAAGTGAAAACAGAGATAAGCAAGAAATGAAAAAGTGGGAAGGATATGGAAGATACAATTTCTACAGTAAAAATATAAAATGGTCAGAAATAAATGAAGAATTAAACAAAGATTGGGATAACATTTTCGTAAGTGATGATATACAGGTAAATATGGAGATATTATTTAAAATATTAGTGAAGATAGTGGATAAATATATACCGAAGAAGAAAAGTAAACATCAGTCATGCATACCAAGAGACAGAGGGATCTTGTTCCAGAAAATCAGAAAGTGGAAAAAAGGTCTTTCAAAAGAAAAAATGCATGGAAAGTTATAGAAATAAAAAGTAAGATAGAAAATGCAGAACAAAAGATTATACAATCAAAAGAAAATGAAAAATGGGACATGGAAGAAAAAACCCTAGTAAATATCAAGCAAAACCCAAACTATTGTACTCGTATACAAAAAAGATGAATAAAAGAAGAATAGAAATAGGCCCTCTAAGAATTGAAGGGAGATTAACAAATGAAAAGAAAGGAAATATGCAACATATTGGCAGAAAGACATAAGAGAAAATTCACCCCTAGAATTGATAATGAAGATAATGATACAGAAATAAGGGATGAAAATAGTGAATATTTATCAGACATAGATATTAATGAAGCCGATATTGTGCAGGCTAATGAAATTAAAAATGGAGCTGCAGCTGGGCCTGATGGTGTCCCTGCTATTTTGTTAAAGAAAGTAGTTCATCCTATCGCAAAGCCACTTGCAATATTATTAAGACAAAGTGTAGATACAGGCAAGATTTATGATGAGCACAAATTAGCATATATTACCCCTACTTTCAAAAGTGGATCAAGACTAGAGGCAAGTAATTATAGGCCTGTGAGTCTAACATCACATATTATGAAAGAGTATGAAAGGGTAATGAAGAAAAATATTATGAAACATTTAATAAAAAATAATTTTGTTTAATATAGGACAACATGGTTTTGTACCTGGAAAAAGTACACAAACCCAACTATTAGTCTCTATCGTGAGGAAATATACAAAAATATGGAAAACAGAAATGAAACAGATGTGGTTTATCTAGACTTTGCAAAAGCTTTAGACAAGGTACATCATAATATATTAGCGAAGAAAATTAGAAAACATAACATAGTGGACTAAGTAGGAAGATGGATAAAAGAATTTTTACACAACAGAAAACAGGTAGTTATTGCAAATGATGAGAAATCAGATGAAGCTAAGGTAATATCTGGTGTGCCACAAGGTACGGTGTTAGCTACATTACTGTATGTTATTATGATTGCAGACATAGAAAGTAATGTTAAGGACTCGGTAGTGAGTAGTTTCGCTGATGACACAAGAATAAGTAGAGAAATTACTTGTGATGAAGATAGGAACGCACTACAAAGAGACCTTAACAAAGTATATGATTGGGCACAGGTAAATAGGATGGTATTTAACTCTGATAAATTTGAATTGATAAATTATGGAGATAGAGAAGGAAAGCTATATGCATATAGGGGACCTAATGAGACAATCACAAATAAGGAAGCAGTTAAAGACCTTGGTGTGATGTTGAATAGGAACATGTTATGCAATGATTAAATAGCAATTCTGTTGGCAAAATGTAAAGCAAAAATGGGAATGTTGTTACGGCACTTCAAAACAAGAAAAGCTGAACACATGATTATGCTCTATAAACGTATGTTCTTAGTCCACTTGAATATTGCAATATGATATGGTACCCACACTATCAAAAGGATATTGCACAAATAGAGAGTGTACAAAGGTCCTTTACAGCTAGAATAGAAGTTAAGGATCTTGACTACTGGGAAAGACTACAATCTTTAAAATCATATTGTCTAGAAAGGAGAAGAGAACGCTACATGAGAATTCAGGCATGGAAACAGATAGAAGGAATTGCTGAAAACATCATGGAGCTAAAAATATCAGAAAGAGCAAGCCTAACTATACCAGGAAAAATAAGGAAAGCACACAGGACATTAATCCACCACGCACCAGCATCGACAATGCAGTGTCTATTCAATGCATTGCCAGCTCATCTGAGGAATATATCAGGAGTTAGCGTAGATGTGTTTAAGAATAAGCTCGACAAATATCTAAGCTGTATCCCAGACCATCCAAGATTGGAAGATGCAAAATATACCGGAAGATGCACTAGCAACTCTCTGGTAGACATTAGAGGTGCCTCACACTGAGTGACCTGGGGCAACCCAAACAAGGTAAGGTCTGTAAGGATATCAATCAAGTTTCATTTTAATGTGGACATTTTCCTCAGATTTTATGATTCTTTCAAGCATCTCATTCATGACGGTTCCATACTAAAAGCGATCCAAGGACTCGTGTCTCTGGAGAATGGGTTCACTTACCAGATTATTCATAATTAAGCAAGTAACTCCTATTTTATGTGGGAGTATTCGCAGCATAAGCTTGGAAGTTGTTAAAACTTGATAACAAGGCAATCAGTTGATGGTAAGAGGTGATTGGGGGGAATCCCCACTCCTCTGTTGACACTTGAGCCCTTTTTCTTTGGCCTCTGGTAAGGATGCCTTAGTGTGCTTCCATTTTAGCATTTCTTTACCTCCAGGTGTTAAATCCACCAGCATAGGTAAAGTCAACACCAGTGTTACTTATCATACCGCAAGTTGGCTCATGCCTTCTCACACTAGAGGACTGCTTGTGACTTGTCCACCTGTGCTCCACTTAAAGCACACATGGTAGAGTCAATGCTACCGCTTCCCTTGGTATGTGTTTGATCCCTGTACTGTGTGTGTCAGACATGGAGTTTGTACATGACATGTCTTCAGTGTTGAGTATTTACAGGTACCAGGACAGTCAGTGTGCACCTGATCATGCTGCACCCTGGTATACTAGCGGTTTGTCACAGATCCCAGAGTTGTTCACATATGCTATTTCCCAAACCCAGTCTCCTGTGGCTTCTACTAGTTTGGCTTTCACCAAATATAAGAAGCTCCACAGAACTGATGACCATGGCTCAGAGCCCCACTGGCTCATAGTACATCAAATAGTGCAGGTAGAACTGATCTTGCAACATGGTCTTGTGACCATGTGCTAAAGCAGGCTGGTAGGTTGTCCTCTCTCATAGGAGAGGATCCAGTGCATGCCTCAGGGGATCTGATGGAACCAAATGGTCTTGCATCTCCAGAACCCTAGCAAGCAGAGTTAGACAGGCACTTCTAAGAGGTTATTTGTGCTCAAAAGTGAGTGTATGATCTTGGGTAATCTTGGATAGGCTTCCTATCTGAATACCTGTAAACTCACATGTCATATAATGCAGACATTGTGAGATATTATATCATGTTAGGTTGCAGTCTAGGTACTTGTAATTGGACGTAAGTACAAATTTTTTTAGTAAATCGACGTACTTGTAGTTGGGCCAAAAAGTACTTGAAAAATCAAGTACTTCTAAGTACTTCTCAAGTATAGTGCAATAATAATTACGTAGGTACATTAATTAGTATGAGATTAAATAACTATAACTGCTTAGAGTGAAAAGCATGTACATAAGTTACTGAATGATAATAATAGTAATAGTAATAATACTGTTTACATCAATTATAGCTACTAACATACAGCAATACTAGACTATGTGGCAACTGTTGTGCCATAGATGCTAAGTGTATAGCTGAACACAACCACCCAAGGGAGATAGGAGGGTTTTTTGACAAAAAGTTGAGACATTTTTGTTACCATCTCTAAGATTGTAAATTAGCTTCATGTTGTGCTGTACATGTAAAAATTTTGACTTTTATATCGAACACCATCAGCGTCTTGACCTCCATTTTGTATTATAGTTTTTTGTCATATGGCTGCTGGCTTGGCTAACTGTATTTTGTCCTGTACCTAACTACAAATATGCCAGGACATGGCTCAAAAAATTTGTTTCTAAACAATGTTCTGGTCATCTGAGGATTTTTATTTTATTTGTGTGTGTGTGTGTTAAAACAAGGCATATGAGTGTGACAACTGACAACCTGTCCAATAACAAGCTGCAAACTTCAACCACCCCAGTTGATAGTTTTAGAGCTACCACGATTTGATATTCCATTCCATTCCCTTATTTCCTGTTCCTGTAGTGTGCGACACACATTTACATGAACATTTAATAGGACTTTCTTGGGATGATTAAAACAAATATTATTTTTACTTAGAAATGTTCATTTCACAAAACCGAACCAAATTTCTGAATGAATACACATATAATTCGTGGAATGACACGGAACATGATTTCCTTCAAAGTGAACAAGATGTGATCCGACCTCCAGCTTACTCGGGACGTGTGCAAGATTTTCCCCTCATACATAAGTTGCAATCATTATATTTCTAACTTTTAATGTAAATTAAAACATGCTAAAATCTACGGTCAAATAGAGCCTTGTTTCACCAATGGAAATTTAAACAAATAACTAAATTTTCATTCTAATAAATAAATCATAACTATCCATCATAAAATTCCTGTATGTATCTTTAATTCAATGCAAAACACCTTTTTCAGACTTTTTAGGCTCTTCCATTGACCTTTCTTACCCACCCAACAAAAACAATAACAACAACGACAACAAAGTAGAGTTCGAAGGCATAGCTACTCCCAGAGTAAGCAAAAAGTTGTCATCGTGGACAGAAACCACCCGACAGAGTTTCCTTGCCCTGTGTTGCTGAAAGGTGTCAGACGAAAAAAATGTGGTTGTCGCCATAGTTAATCTCAAACCACTGAAGGAAAATCTGACGGGAGAGAATACATCTTCGGGGAGAAGGACTGCAAGTGTCACTAGTCACTACAATTCGAGATCGGCCAGCATCCTAAATTCAGCGGACAGTTGGGTAGGCAGACTGACGAAAATATGAAATTTCTTGAGAAAATTGTAGCCTTAGATGACGAAAATGGTGGGCTCAAGAGACAGATCAAAGGTTTGAGAAGTAAGTTGTAAAAGGTCCAAGTTTTGGAGGACGACAAAGAAAGGCTGAGAATTTTTATATTTGTAATGATTACCTCTGTAATACAAGAGTATGGACAACCTATAGATGATATAATTAGGAAAATCAAAGAGCAAGAAAGGTTGAATTATCAGCTTTGAAGCATCAACCAAATACCTTGAACGAAAAGACATAAAGGAGAACACGAACACCTAGCTGATCCAAGCAATACGAATTTTGAAAACCTTAACTTATTCTGATTTTTATCAATAGTACTACTTAGTTTTTTTAGTGTAGATGGAAACGTGGGTAAATGTATTTAATGTGTGTGAGTGTTCTAGTGCAGAAGTATATTCTCTTTTGCATATTTATTTTTAAATTTTCATTTTCATTCATCATTTAGCCTCAGTGCTTGGCCTACGGCCTAGGCCTGGTACTCAATTTCATTTTAATCCTTCGAAGCAGGCCTATGAGAGCTGTTAATCGAATGCAAGGTCCAGAGAGTATATTGTTCTCTAGACCTTAATCGAATGCACCATCCTAACCAGGTCGCACATTTCCCAAGTCTGGAAGAGTATAAGGATGGGGAAAATTACGACCAATCAAAGTGTGTGGAGCTGATCCATGACGTCATAAACCACCCCTTTTAGCTCCCTCCTCAGTCCTATATCCATTACACTGCCGCCAGTCACGATGCCGAACAAATACTTTCTTCTCAATTTCAGTTTACTGCTTGTATGCCATACACATTGTAGTCAGATATATCTAAACATAATGCAACACTAATTCAACAGCAATATATTCTTCAAATGAGATACACAGCGAAAGATATTGTGTTATTGGCTTCTCCCTCTTCATAAATAATATTTTCACATCGCAAATTTCTTAATTATATACTTGAAAATAGATGTTTAAAGCCATTTATAAAGAGTTGCGATAACTCATGGGATGAATCAAACAATATACAAGATGGTAAACATGATGGTATCTGACCTGTTTGTAGGGGAAAATAGAGAGAGGGAGTAGGCTTACACTACGGATTTCTATTGACATATGCTATTTCGTAGTAATGCACATTACTGGGAATTGTATAAAAGCAATATACTGATCATTACTAGGTCATGAACAGGAATCAGGCTGATATAGTCTCTACTATTTCCAGTGACACAGTTTCAGCTTCATTCATTAAATTATTTCAAGAGCTAATGTGCCCTTAAGGAAACCTAAGGAAACCCACGGTATTGTTGTTTTGGTGATCAAGTTAGCCTAATGTAACCAAATATAGTTACGTGACAAACTCATCCTGTCATTAGCTAATCTGAATACGGTTGTTTTTCAAGGTGTACTTGATAAGCTGTAGTAAAAAAATTGCCTTTTTGAGGTGGATTCCGTTTTCATAAAACCTTCCAGATGGCCTTTCCTGATTGGTCCTTGTCATTCATTGTGTACGAATATATAAAAATTTTTTATTATGAATTTTTTGTTTTTTATTTTTACTTTTCATACATTGTGTACAAACAAATCAAAAGTGATAATATAATTCATTATTGAATCATTTCAGCAAACCTTCACGTGATTTTTGCTTAAAATTCATTTTTTACAAAGAAAACACTGATTATTTAATTTATTTAATATTCTTAGCAAACCCTTCGTACCTGTCATTCATTGTGTGCAAAGAATCAAAATGAGTAATATTTTTAGCAATTATAGGAGTACAGAATACTACCAATTTACGGAGTTACAGTAGACTTTTTGCTAAGCTGAACTAGAGCAGAATTGATGCGTAAATTTTAAGTAAATACGGATGACACTTATTATCCAACTCTCAACAGAAAAGCTTATGAAAATATTCAACATGTATTAATTAAAGCTAGAGATAACGGTAGTATATGAGGATACAACTATTTTCATACTCAATGGCCAAATGTATGCCTTACATCAAGTGCATAATTTTTTTTTTTACCTATAGATATTTAGCATTATGTCAAGCACTGGGGTAACTGAGGCCATTCAGCGCTGAAACGGAAATTGACAGTAAAAGGTTTGAAAGGCGTTATAGGAGGAAAACCTCAACGAAGTTGCACTATGAAACAATTGTTAGGGGAGGGTGGACAATAAGATGGAAGAAAGAAAATATGAACAGAGGTAACAGTAAAATGAATGAAAGTACTTGCAGCTAGGCGCCGAGGGGACGCTGCAATAACCTTAAGTAATGCCTACATTGAACTGAATGAGGTGTAATGCCGTCTCTATCCCCCTACGGGGTGCATAAATTTGTCATCAAAACTGTATCCTCCACATTTCTTTTAAGCATAAGGCAATTATTATTTTAGTTCTGTACATAATACCGTTTTATAACCTGAAACAACAGGCAGTTAAGCCTGAAAACCGTTCCATGCTCCATGCTTTTAAAATCGTCACCTTCAAAGTGCCGCGAAGTACTTGGCCTCCTGACTGTAGTCTGTAGTGCTAATTACAAGTCATATACCATCATTTTTACCATACCATCAATTTTATCGTCTTGTATATTTTTTATTCATCCCATTTGTTATCGCAACTCTTTCTATATGGCATTAAACACGCATTTTCAAGTATATAATTTAGTAACTCGCAATGAAAATATTATTTATGCTGTAAATATCGACTTTGTGAGCAGGAATTAAGATGCACTGAGCACTATTACCAAGAGGGAGAAGCCAATAACACTTAATATATTTCACGGTGTATCTCATTTGAAGAATATATTGTTTACTCAGTTAATGTTGTATTATGTTTATATATCTCAGACTAAAATGTATAGGTCATACAAGCCGTAAATTGTGAAATGGGGAAGTTTTTCTTTGGCATTGTGACTAGCAGTAATGTCTATGAGACCGGGTGTAGCTAAAAGGCGTGGCTTGTGACGTCATGGTCAGCTCCACGTGCTTTGATTGGTCCTAATTTTCCCCATCCCTAAACTCTTCCAGACTTGGGAAATATGCAACCGGGTCTCGTGCACATTGCGCTTAATACAATATTTACTTCATGTTTAAGTTTTTTTATTATTATTATTACTTGCCAAGTTAATAATTTATTGTGAACTTAAAATTTTTATAAGTTTCTTATTAATGAAGCATGAAGTTGCACTTTTTTTTAATAGTGCATGTCTACATTATATTATTAAGATTTGTAATGTAACTAAACTGGGAAATTTAATAGTGTGAGTGTAATGGGAAAAATATTCCTTTAATTATTAGTGATTTATTTAGGAATTGACTCATCATCATCCTCTAATATCTCTACACTACTGTTGTAAGAGTGATTGGAACTGAAAAATGTTTTCGTTTTTGTTGTGGACGTGGGGTGCCTGGCAGTGTAGCCAGTCTTGTTTTTCTTTTACTTTGAGTATGGGAGCGCTGTCCTGAATCTTTCGTCTGCATTTTGGTAACACTGGCAAAACATGTAAGAATCATGAATGCTCTCGTGTGAGAAGGACGTCAACTGGTCCACTCTTCATTTTGGCTATTTTACCAAATTATTAATACAAATGATTATCTATCCCTTGCAAGGGATCTAGCCCAGGAGTTCCGAAGACTAGGTAAATTAACTAAGTCCAGGAGGCTAGGCCTGGGAGAAATTTGGCATGATGTAATGAATAATAAAGAAACGAGCTGAGTACCAGGAGTTTTCTTCAATACCATCGCACCTTACCCCTAAAATGGAAATTAGTACTTCAGTTGCCTCCCAGTGGGAAGACATCACCTGGCCTCATCAGTAATAAGACCCATACACACAAGGAATATCATGTAATAGCAAGTAGGATAGGCCTACCCTAATTCCCAGGCAGCGTAAACGTCAGTCTTCATACCCACCATGTTAATTAGGACACAGTACCATTCTCCGACCCCTGTCCCCAGGCAAGAAGACGGACAACAGTGCATATGTATGCTAATAGTACTATTATTCTCGTATCTTAATGTCTTGGTGGGGGAAAAATTCACCCATGACACTTGGTGGCAGCTATGTTGGACCTTAGTACAGTGCTATTGATCCATACCCACTGTTCCTATATATTATGTAGGTCACTTATATTGTTTTGTCATATTGTATGCATTTCTTTATACAATGTTGTTGATTTTTATCTGATTAAGGTCATGACTTGTTTACATGCATATTCATTATTCCTATAGGGATAGATTGTATGGTATTGTCTCTCAATATAGGTTACATTTTATTATTTGATTATATATAAGTGTATGAAATATTGTAACAATGGCGACTGGTACTGATGAATCATATATTGATCTAATTCAATTAGAACAAGAAACACAACAAACATTACAGACAGTTAAGAGCTTCACTCAAACCTACCAGAACCTTTGGTCTCAAGTGGGAGATTTATCAAATCAAATCAAGGACTTGGACCAGAAGTTGGTTGACATACAGGGGACAATACAACACTTAACAGCCAAACATAATAACACTCAACCACCCATAATGTGTACACCACATACGTCTCACATTCTAAGTGATCCATTCTCATGTGACAACCTCAGTACCATAACAGGAACCCCACAATACAGACCCCCAATACTGCCTCGTACAAATACTAAGTACCCACCCCAAAGCACAACTACTATCACAAGTACAGTGCCCTTAACACCCATAAATGTCTCATCAACACCAACTAACCCTGCAGTGGTAGTACAATCTCCTACGCAACCATCCACACCTATACCTAATCCATCATCAGGTAACTCTTGTCAAAACCCTCATACCCGTCAGTCAAACCCATTCATTTTGCAGCAAGGTCAGCAGACTGTAATACCCAATCCTTTCATTGGACCACAGCCTACTTATCCCTTTAATAATACCAATCCATACTTTTATTCAATAAATAATCCAGTAGCAATTCCTCAGAATGTACCAGTGTTAAAGCCGAAAGAGGTAGCCCTTCTCAAACTTTCTGAACTCAAGGGAGTTCTTGCTGACAACAGACTTAATACTTTTTTTTAGACAAGTAGAGTCATGCACTACCTCAGATGACAGGAGAATAGAAGTGGCAATGGCCCAGGCTGAACCGGATATAGCCACATTCTTAACAGCGGCGTTAGTAAAACAGGGTAATAATCTACCTTGGGATGAGATTAAGAAACTTATGAAGAAGCAGTTTATTGGCTCAGCCACTCTGTTACAGGCATGGCAAGAGATTACTGCCATGACTTACTATTTTGATGAACCTCCTAGTTCCTTTGTTAATAAATTACAGTGTAAAACTTGCCAATTTCAGTCACTGGGAATCCTCAGTAAGGAAGAATATAAGGCTAAGCAGGTAGGTGAAACAAGATGGGGGGAATTTATTGCATACTTATAAGGAGGAAAATTGCCTAAAAGGAAGTTTCCCAGAGCATTCGTCCATCAGTTTATGCTGTATGAAGGCTTGTTATATCTGAGTGCTGACAAGCATGACAATAGTATTCACTTAAGACTTGTTGTACCCCAGGAGCTTAGGAAAGCTGCTTTGAAGTTTGGTCATGAATCTGTTGTTAGTCATTTAGGGAGAAGGAAAACTATTGATGCTCTGGAGACTTACTTCTATTGGCCTTCACTTAGATCTGATGTGGTTAAGTTTATTAAAGAATGCATTACATGTCAGGTTCACAAAGACAGTCCATCCTTACAGCAGAAATTCCAAGAACTCCCACCAGTACATAAACCCTTGGTGCGTATCAGTATTGATTTGACAGATATGATGTCTGGTGCAAATGGGTACCATTGCGTGTTTACAGTGATTGATCATTATTCACGCTTTGTAAAGTTTTACCCACTGAGGAATAAGACTACAGAGGTGGTCAGTAAGAATTTTCAAAAATATTTAAATGATTTTGGAATTCCAGGGTGTGTAATTCTTGACAATGGTGCTGAATTCACATCACAACAGTTTAGAGATCTTTGCCAAAAGCACAACATAAACACTGGTTTCATCACACCATACCATCCTGAAGGTAACAGCATATCAGAAAGAATGCATAGGACTATGGAGACCCTGTTGAATGTCATGTGTCAGGGTCATCCTTATCAGTGGCCAACCTATTTAGGCGAGATCCAACAAGTCCTTAATTGTGCTGTCCATGCAACAACAGGTGAACAGCCACATTATGTCTTCTTTATCAGGAGACCTGCTAGACAAATAATAACTACATTGCCATCACATTTTTAAGTATAGCTAACCGAAAGAGAGTGAATACGAGTGTTGAAAAGAATTCACTAGTCTGGGTCAGAAATGAGACTCAAATACTTGGTACTAGTCGAAAGTTAAATGTTAAGTGGCTCGGACCCTATAGAGTGGTAGAAGTTGTGCAAGATGGATCCACTTATGTGTTGAAAAATTTGTTTGATGATACAATCGTAGAACGAGCTGCTAATAAACTAAACCCATTCCACGGTGATGAAGACTGGTTAGTTACCATGAAAGAGCACTCTGAAAATGTGCCTGATATAGTAACTGAAGGAGAACGTACAAGAGGTGCTAGGAATATTGTGCCTCCCTCATGTCTCATTGAAGAGATATAGACTCTGTGTGATGATGTACAGTACTGTAATTTTGTACATTTTGTGTATTCTCTTTTTTCTGTTTGAGATTGATGAAAATATAATTTGTTCTATTCGCACTGGCCAGTAATGTGAAAACTTTAGAGTTCTGAGGTAATGAACAAAGGAATAATGTAAAACATTTTGTACAAGAATTCACCTAGTGCCCTGATTGGGAATGCAATTGTGGTCTTATGGGTCTTGTCTTATAGGAAATTGTCAGAGTTTTGCTCTTGTACTACTGGTTTGGTACATCTTACAGGATAGAGTACACCACTTTCTAAACCCCTCTGAGATTCAAGTTTAGAGTTGTTTCTAGCCAAGAGCTCTGGTGAGTTTGATAATCATTAGGACGCCTCAATAGGAGCAAATTCTGTCTTCACATATGGAGAACTCTTTGTTGCAGAGTGATGTGACATCCTGTGTAAGTGGAGTCAATCCAACCCCAGTATTAGGCTAGACAAAGCTATTACGAAAGCTGTATTGAACGCACACCTATAGGGTAGTGTCCCCATTTAGTACTCAAGTATATCCTTGTTTTATGTTGTTGCAAGAGCCCCTTTAGTCTGTTGAGATCGTTTCTTGTTTCTACTGTACAAGACCTGTTTTCCACAGTCGCAGACCCATCTAAGGAGCTGTTTGGTTCCGTTAGGAAAAGTTGTCCTTGATATTGGAGTGGACATGAATCAATTCTTCCCCGAGGGAAAAGCTTTGTAATGGGAAAAAATATTCCTTTAATTATTAGTGATTTATTTAGGAATTGATTCATCATCCTCCTCTAATATCTTTACACTACTGTTGTAAGAGTGATTGGAACTGAAAAATGTTTTTGTTTTTGATGCAGTGTAGCCAGTCCCTTGTTTTGTTTTTCTTTTACTTTGAGTATGGGAGCGCTGTCCTGAATCTTTCGTCTGCATTGGGTAACACTAGCAAAACATGTAAGAACCACGAATGCTCTTGTGTGAGAAGGACATCAACCGTCCACCCTTCATTTTGGCTATTTTACCAAATCATTAATACAAATGATTATCTATCCCTTGCAAGGGATCTAGCCCAGGAGTTCTGAAGACTAGGTAAATTAACTAAGTCCAGGAGACTAGGCCTGGGAGAAATTTGGCATGATGTAATGAATAATAAAGAAACGAGCTGAGTACCAGGAGTTTTCTTCAATACCATCGCACCTTACCCCTAAAATGGAAATTAGTACTTCAATTGCCTCCCAGTGGGAAGACATCACTTGGCCTCAACAGTAATAAGACCCATACACACAAGGAATATCATGTAATAGGTAGGATAGGCCTACCCTAATTCCCAGGCAGCATAAACGTCAGTCTGCATACCCACTGTGTCAACTTTGACACAGTACCATTCTCCGACCCCTGTCTCCAGGCAAGAAGACTGAAAACAGTGCATATGTATACTGATAGTATTATTATTCTTGTATCTTAATGTCTTGGTGGGAGAAAATTCACCCGTGACATGAGGACTGGTATCAGACAAGGAGAAAGCTCTAACTAACTTTATTGATATTGTACAATTTGATTAAGCTCACCTTGCATTAGCACGGGCTCTTGCTCACCGAGCAGCCCGTAATTGAACAGAGACAGCTGTATATTAGGCAGCATTGCGGACGAAAATGTAGTGTCCGTCACGCACGCACATACAAAAAGGGAGGGAGCCCCTGCTGCGATTGTGTATCTTCGCTGCTGAAAATATACATATATCTTTGTGCAGAGATTACATTTTTACATGATATATATATCGGTGGATTGGCCGTGAAATGCTCTACATTTTAGTATATGGTATAAAAAAAGTATGTACAGAGGAAGGATGGACATTTAGTGAAGTGCTGTCCTTACAAATACTTCCCCCCCCCCCCCCCCCACACAAGACAATGATGGTCAGCAGAATCTTGTGGGGGGCTGGAGGAGTCCGCAGGTTCGAGATTCCATCCGTCGGGAGACATCTTCCGGGTTCTTGTTTTCACCTGGTGAGTTGGGAAGCAGGATGCTGCCCCTGGTGGTGGGCCTGAGGGGTTCAACTGCTTTTCTTGGGCGGCACCGGCGATGTCTGGGGGCGCTGTCGGATTCCGGCGAGGCTGTGTTCCATAGCGGTGTCCTGCGAGGGCCTTCTGCGGGGTTGTCTTCATCGGGAATGACGGTGGGCTTCAGTCTGTCTATCGAGACCCAGTTCTTGTGGCCACCGATCGAGATGAGGAACACCTCCTCTCGGCAGATGATGTGGTGCAGTCCTTGGTTGGGTCTTGTTAGGGGTGGGTGGGTGGTGATGTTCCGTATGAAGATGTACTTGCAGGAGTCCAGGGCCCTCAGTCAGAACTGCTTCCTCCTGTCGGTGTAGGTCTCTCGGCAGGGAACGAATTTCTGGGCGGCTGCCTGGAGTCTTGACAGTGGGATGTCGGGGTCGCCACTGTCTGTGGGGAAGAATGCACCTGGCACTGTCAGGGTCTCGCCACAAACCTTCTCTGCCAGTGATGGGTCGCCGTTGGCTCTTGGAATGGTGCGGAGGTCGAGGACGACCCACGGTAGCTGTGCCTTCCAGTCGGGGCCTGTGCAGCGTGCTATCATGGAGGCCTTGAGGGAGCAATGGGTCCTTTCCACCATGCTGTTGGCTGCAGGGTTGTAGGCCGTGGTCATATGGTGCTTGGTCCCCATCAGGTATGCCAGGGAGGTCCAGAGTTCTGAGGTGAAAGCGGTTGCCTGGTCTGTAGTGATGTCGTCTGGCACTCCGAAGCGGCTGATCCAGCTGGATAGGATGGCTTCGGCGCAGGCGTCTGCTATGGCTTCTGACATCGGGGTGGCTTCTGGCCACCTGGTGGACTGGTCAATCACCGTCAAGGGGTATCTGGCACCGTCAGATGGGGAAGGGGCCTGACGGCGTCGACGTAGATATGCCCGAATCTCCGCCTGGGTTGAGGGAAGGTGCCTATTCCCGATTTGGTATGCCTTTCTGCCTTGCTGCTTTAGCATGCGATGCAGTTCCCAGCCCACTCCCAGGAGTTCCTCTTGATGCCGTGCCAAACGAACCTTTATGTCATGAATCTGGTTGTTGTGCGGGGTGACGGGTGCGAGAGACCGCGGATCACATCGAATACCTGCTTCCTCTGGGAGGCAGGTATCAGGGGACGTGGGCGGCCAGTGTTGGTGTCGCAGAGTAGCGTTATCTTGCAAGGGCCGGAGGGAATGTTCTCCCACCGGAGGGCGGTGATGGCGGTCCAGTAGGCTGGTACTTCGGGGTCTGAGGCTTGCTCAGGCTCTAGGTCCTCGTAGTCCATGCTGAGGTGCAAGGAGTTTATCTTGATCCTCGAGAGGGTGTTGGCTACGGGGTTCCCTCTGCCTGGGATGTACTTCATGGAGCACCCGAATTGAGAGACGGCCAGGAAATGCCCTACATTTTAGTATATGGTATAAAAAGTATGTGCAGAGGAAGGACAGACATTTGGCAAAATGCCGTCCTTACAATAGAATCTTTATCATTGTGGTCACTTGTGATCTGACTCACTTTTGATCACCCTTTGGGCATCTCTTGATGCCCTGTGGGTAGGATTTATGGACAATTCTTTCAAAACTTCTTAAAAAACAAAAACTTCATAGAGCATTCACTTCAAAAGTGTTTTACTTAGAAAATCAAAACATTGAAAAATTGGTTTCATACACTTTTTTTTTTTAAGTACAAGATTGATCAATAAATGCTTTAATATTTTTTCTCGTTTTTCTTTTCTATTTTCTTTTTCCATTCTGATGATATTAATGATAAAAAATATAAATAACAATAATAATAATTTTAACAATAATAAAAGTGGTAATACAAACCAGTAGTATTGTAAGGATGACATTTGGGCGAATGTTTGCCCTTCCATTGTAAAAATCTATATATCCATATGTCCTCTCTTTTCTTCCAGGAACTAAAATGTAGAGCATTTTATGCCCTTTCTTTTGATGTATATACGTCAGGAATCCGTTCCCTCTATGTAAAATTGTTCATGTATTTTAGTCTGTAAAGAAACACATTCACAGCAGGGGTCTTGTTCCTTTTTGTTTATGTTTGTTCGTGCATGCATGACAGACACTACACTTCTGTCTGCACGCCGCCTTATGTACAGCCTCATTTGCCAAATAAAGTTAGTTCACTCGCTTTCCTCGTCTTGCTCATTCCTCAAAATTGGTGACCCAGGAGTAGGTGACCCAAGCAGTTTTGGCTTTGCCATTAAGGGGCTAATTACTGCTGCTCACCTTCGGAGAACCTTTAACGGACCCCTACGACACCTAGTCTAGGTTCTCTGGTACTCATAAACACCATTCACGACTTCTTGTTTACCGTAAGTGTGAGACTGACAATATATTGGAGAGTTCAGCACATTCACTCGACTCCTCTGTGTCCGCCTCGACCCTGCAATCCATGAGACAATCCTTCTTCAGACTCGAGTCCTCCTCAACACCCGTGCCCTCGCCCCAGACGACCACACCATTGGAGCCCCACCACATCAAGCTGCCGCCCTTCTACGGTGAGGACATTACAACATGGCTGCAACAGGCAAAAATACTGTTCTGGATCCACAGCATCACCCGGGACGGCACCAAAGCAGACCTCGTCGCTGGGACCCTCACAGTGGATGCCTTCAAATGCCACGTTCCATGGATGCGCAGCCAGCATGGGGAGCTGCCTTGCGAAGGACAGTTCCCCAGCAACATGCCCAAATTTTCAACCACTTGGTCAACCCCGTTACCACCTCGGATCCCAGACTGGCCTGGCACAAGCTCCAGGACCTGGTCCTCCTGCCAGAGGTGGACCACCAAGGACGAAGGCAGGAGGTGAGAATCCTCCGCCAATTCTTCCTTCGCCAGCTCGCGCCTGAAGTCAGAAAGCCAGATCTCTAACGCCGAGACCATGGAGATGGAAAGTCTGGTGCGGTGGGCTTTCGCGCTGTTTACCGCCACCCAAGCTGCAAAACTCTCTTCTCCTCCATCAGCCAACAGCCTACAGCAGGAGGACACAGTTGGTGCAGCATACTAGTGATTGCCAAAGCTCCTCCCAGACATCGGGTGGTGCCACTTCCACCGCCAGTTCGGCAGCAAGGCACGGAAGTGTGAGTGCCCTTGCTCCTTCCGCCCTTCAAAAAACGACAGAGGTAGTGACCAAAACAAGCCCCCATGGCAGCAGCAGTAACGAAGTCCCAACCCAGGGGCTTCTACGTCCAGGACAGCATCTCCAGCCTCAGGATGCTGGTTGACACTGGTCCCATGCAGTTGGTGTTCCCTTCATCTGCAGAGGATCACAGCTGCGCCCCCGACAACCCGACTGCCATTGTAGCTGCAAACAGGATGTCCTTCTGCAACTATGGCACCATCACGTTCCTGGGCCAGACCTACACCTGGCCCTTCATCCTCGCCGACGTACAGACCCCTCTCCTGGGGGCAGATTTCCTTCCCCACTGGGGCCTCTTGGTGAACGTGGCCTGCCAGTGCCTTTTTGATACTGAGAACTGCCTCTCCCACCCACTTGCCAGAGGACCAAGGGCGCCAACCATCTGCTCCTTCCTTCCCCACCACAGATGTGCCCCCCTTCTCCAGGAGTTTCTGGATGTCTTCCACCCCAAGCTTCACCAGGTGACTAGGGCCACGCCCAAGCATGGTGTCTTCCACCATATTGAGACCAAGGGCCCCCCGACACACGCCAAGTTCCACCGCCTCCTGCTGAAGCTCCTCCAGGAAGCCAAAACCATGTTCAAAGAAATGGAGAATATGGGGATCTGTAGAAAGGCAGCGAGTCCGTGGGCGTCCCCCCTCCACATGGTGCAGAAGAAGGCAAACGGTACGTGGAGGCCTTGCAGTGACTACCAGCACCTAAACCTCGTTACCACGCCTGACAGCTACCCCTTGCCAAACATGCAGACCCCCACCGGGCTCCTCCATAGCGCCAAGGTCTTCTCCAAGATCGACTTATTAAAGTCATATTTTCAAGTCCCCGTTCATCCCGATGACATTCCGAAGACGGCAATCATCACACCCTTCAGATCCTTCATGTTTGCCTTCTCCACCTTCAGCCTGCGGAATGCTGGGGCCACCTTTCAACTCCTCATGGACAGCATCCTTGGTGACTTAGCCTTCTGCGTCTGCTACGTGGACGATATTCTTATCTTTTCCAGATTGCAGGAGGAGCACCTGAACCACGTCTGGGCCGTCCTCAAGCGCCTACAGGAGAACAGACTTGTCATCCGTTTTGGCACCGAGAAGGTGGATTTCCTTGGCCACGAAATTACAGCAGTAGGAGTTGACAACGACGACCATCAAGGCCCTCCAAGAATTCATCAGGATGGTGAATTATTACCGAAGGTTCATCCCGAATGTCACCTGCACCATGTGCCCTTTGACCGAGGTATTGAAGGCCAAACCTAAGAAGCTGACACGGGGAGAAGAACAGCAGCTCAACGGTGGCTGCATTGGAGAAGTTCCCGACACCGACGACCATCAAGGCCCTCCAAGAATTCATCGGGATGGTGAATTATTACCGAAAGTTCGTCCCGGACATCGCCTGCACCATGTGCCCTTTGACCGAGGTCCTGAAGGGCAAACCTAAGAAGCTGATATGGGAAGAAGAACAGCAGCTCGCCTTCACCCGGACCAAGTCTTCCCTCAGCAGGGCCACCACCCTGGATCACCAGGACCCCGACACACCCCCGGACGCTCACCACCGATGCCAACAACATCACATGCTGCGCTGTCCTGGAACAGCTGGTCAACGAGATCCCCACACCACTAGCCTTCTTCAGCAAGAAGCTCAAACCTGCCGAGACTCGCTACAGCACATACGACAGCGAGCTCCTTACCGTCTACCAGGCCATCCGCCACTTCAAATATCTTCTGGAAGGCGTCCCCTTCATCATAAGGACGGACCACCAGTCACTGGTCCACGTCTTTGTCAAGGCGGGCGACGCCTGGTCCGCAAGGCAGCAACATCATCTTGCAGCCGTCTCCGAGTTTGGGTGCTCCATTGAGTACATCCCCGGTGGAAGAAATCCCATAGCCGAAGCCCTCTCAAAGGTCGAGATCAACTCCCTTCACCTCGGTGTCAACTACAAAGACCTAGCACATGAACAAGCCTCCAACCCCAAAGTACCAGCCTACCGGACCACCATCACCGCCTTTGCTTGGAGGACATTCCCTTCGGCCCCTCCAGGACAACGCTCCTCTGCGATACCAGCACAGGACGCCCTCGTCCCCTGATATCTGCCTCCTGCAGGAAACAGGTGTTCGACGTCCTTCATGGACTCTCGCACCCATTGCCCCGCACGACAACCAGGCTCCTGACGGAGAAGTTTGTGTGGCACAGCATCTGGAAGGACGCTCAGGAGTGAGCTAGAAACTGCATGGCGTGCCAGAGTAGCGACATGGAAAGGCACACCAAATTGGGGATAGGCTCTTCCTCCATCCAACGATGCCATACCTCCTGACAGTGATCGACTGGTCTACCAGGTGACCAGAGGCCACCCCGATGTCAGAAGCCACCACAGACGCCTGTGCCAAAGCTCTCCTGACCAGCTGGATCAGCCACTTCGGGGTGCCCAACAACGTCACGACGGACCGAGGACCAGCCATCACGTCAAGAGCTCTGGTCTTCTCTGGCACGCCTGATGGGGACCAAGCACCACACCATGACGTCCTACAATCCCGCAGCCAACGGCATGGTGGAAAGGCTCCACCACTCCATCAAGGCTTCCTTAATGGCACGCTGTCAGGGCCCTGATTAGAAGGCACAGGTTTCCCGGGTCCTCCTCGGTCTCCGTACCTCCCCAAGAGGCAACCGTGACCCTTCCCCAGCAGAGAAGGTGTGCGGGGAGACCCTGACAGTGCCAGGCAAATTCTTTCCCACCGACAGCAATGATCCTGATATTCGCCTGGCTAGGTTGCGAGCAGCCGCCCAGAAGTTCGTTCTCTGTTGAGAGATGTATGTCGACAGGACGAAGCAGTTCTGCCCGCAAACCCTGGACTCCTGCAGGTTCGTCTTTGTGAAGAACGACGCCGCCTGCCCGCCCTTGACGAGGCCCTACTGGCGCCCACACCGAGTCATCTGTCGGGAGGAGAACGCATTCCTTGTGTCAATCAGCAGCCGCGAAGACCTGGTCTTGATAGATCACCTCAAGCCGTCATCATCCCCGATGAAGACGACCCCACTGAAGGCCCTCGCAAAACCCCGATGCTGCTGGTTCCTGACAGTGCCCCTAAACGTCATCGAGGCTGCCCATTGAAAGCAGTCAAATCCCCCAGGCCCACTATCAGGGGCAGCATCCTGCTTTCTGGCCCTCAAGACGAGGAAGAGATGCAATACGCCCCTCAACTGAGGGAATCATGAACCTGAGGACTCCTTCAGCTCCCTGCAAGATTCCGTTAGTCATCCAACAATTCTACGTAATCATTGTTTTGGGGGGGGAGTATTTGTAAGGACAACATTCGGGCGAATGTTTGCCCTTCCATTGTAAAAATCTGTATATCCATATGTCCTCTTTTTCTTTGAGGAACTAAAATGTAGAGCATTTTACACCCTTTCTTTTGATGTATATACATCAGGAATCTGTTCTCTCTATGTAAAATTATTGATGTATTTTCATCTGTGAAGAAATATATTCACAGGGGGGGCCCTGTCCCTTTTTTGTTTATGTTTGTTCATGTGTGCGTGACGGACACTACACTTCTGTCCACACACCGCCTTATGTACAACCCCATTTGCTGAATAAAGTTAGTTCACTCGCTCTCTTCATCTTACTCAGTCCTCACAGTATCAAGAATATTTTTTAAAATATAAAACAATTTCCATGATAAATTTGATTGAAATATAAAATTATTTTTATTTTTAGTTTAATTATTTATTACTTTCATTTATTTATTTATTTACTTATTTTTAGAATCTGAGGTTGTGAGCAATTCCACGTAAATAGCCTAATATATTGGTTGGATCATTGAAAGAGGTAACAAGGTTCTTCAGATGCATGGCACTATAAGAACCGCTAGTTTTTTTATAAGTGTATTGTGTTCATTCAAAGCTTGTTCCCTTTTCAAAGCACTTATAAATTCCTTTATAGTTGGATGGTCAGGAGAAACTTACCTCCTGAATTGTCTATGCCATCCCTCCACCACGGGCACTTAGTGGATGTAGCCCGCTAATGCCTCCTTGACACCAAGACCTGCCTCTCTTGCCCACTTACCACAGGACCCAGGGCACTCACCATCTGCTCTGTTTTCCCCCACAGGTATGCCTCCCTCCTACAAGAGTTCACGGACGTCTTCCGACCCGAGCTTTGCCAGGTGGCAGGAGCCATCTCACGCATGGTGTATACCATTACATCGACACCAAGGGCCCCCCGACGCACGCCAAGTTCCGCTGCCTCCCGCCAAAGCTCCCTCAGGAAGCCAAGAACGCGTTCGCGGAAATGGAGTGAATGAGCATCTGTAGGAAGGCCATGAGCCCGTGGCCGTCCCCCCTCCACATGGTAAGAAGGCAGATGGTACGTGGACGCCCTGCAGTGACTACCGTCACCTGAACCTCATCACCACACCCGACAGTTACCCCCTACCAAACATGCAGGACCTCACCGGGCCCCTCCGCAGAGCAAATATCTTTTCTAAAATTGATCTCCTAAAGTCCTACTTTCAGGTTCCCGTCCATCCCGATGACATCCCGAAGACGGCGATCATCCTACTTTCAGGTTCCCATCCATCCCGATGACATCCCGAAGATGGCGATCATCACACCCTTTGGGTCCTTCGCGTTTGCCTTCTCCACCTTCGACCTGCGGAACGCCGGAGCCACCTTTCAGCGCATTATGGACAGCATCCTCAGCAACCTACCCTTCTGCATCTGCTATGTGGACGACATCCTCATATTTTCCAGATTGCCGGAGGAGCACCTGAACCATGTCTGGGCTGTCCTCAAGCACCTGCAGGAGAATGGGCTTGTCGTCTGTTTCGAATAGTGCACCTTTGGCGCAGAGAAGGTGGATTTCCTTTGCCATGAGATCACTCCAGCAGGAGTACGTCCCATGGCATCAGAGGTAGCTGCAGTGGAGAAGTTCCAGACATCGACGACAATCAAGGCCCTCCAAGAGTTTATTGGGATGGTGAATTACTACAAAAGATTCATCCCGGACATCGCCCGCATCATGTGTCCTTTGACCAAGGTTCTGAAGGGCAAGCCAAAGAAGCTGACGTGGGGAGAAACCCAACAGCGTGCCTTCAACCCCACCAAGTCATCCCTCAGCAGACCCACAACCCTGGTTCACCAGGACCCCGACGTGCCCCTGACACTCACCACCAATGCCAGCAACACCGAATGCGGCGCTGTCCTGGAACAGCTGGTCAACGGGGTCCCCACACCACTAGCCTTCTTAAGAAGGAAGCTGGAGCAAGTTCCTCACTGTCTACAAGGCCATCCAACACTTCAAGTACCTCCTGGAAGGCATCCCATTCACCATAAGGACGGCCCACTAGCTGCTGGTCCACGCCTTTGTCAAGGTAGGCGACGCTTGGTCCGCAAGACAGCAACGTCACCTCACGGCTGCCTCCAAGTTTCGGTGCTCCATCGAGTATGTCCCCGGCAATAGGAACCCGATAGCCGACGCCCTCTCGAGGATCGAGATAAACTCCATGCACTTCGGAGTAGACTACGAGGACCTAGCGCCTGAGCAAACCTCTGACCCGAAGTACCAGCCTACTGGACTGCCATCACCGCCCTCCGATGGGAGGACATTCCCTTCAGCCCTTCTAAGATAACACTACTCTGCAACACCAGCACCAGCCACCCACGGCCCCTGATACCCGCCTCCCAGAAGAAGCAGGTATTTGACGTGATCCACGGTCTCTCACACCCGTCGCCCCGCATAACAACCGGACTCATGACAGAAAGGTTTGTTTGGCAAGGCATCAAGAGAGACTCCCAGGAGTGGGCCAGGAACTGCATCATGTGCCAGAGCAACAAGACAGGAAGGTATACTGAATTGGGAATAGGCACTTTCCCTCAACCCAGGCAAAGATTCGGGCATATCCACGTCGACGTCATCGGGCCCCTTCCCCCATCTGATGGAGCCAGATACCTCCTGACAGTGATCAACCGGTCCTTCAGGTGGCCAAAAGCCACCCTGATGTTAGAAGCCACTGCAGACGCCTATGCCGAAGTCCTCCTATCCAGCTAGATCAGCTGCTTCGGATTGCCAGATGACATCACTACAGACCGGGGAACTGCCTTCACCTCACAACTCTGGACCTCCCTGGCACCATACTACCAAAGCCTACAATCCCGCAGCCAACAGCATGGTGGAGAGGACCCACTGCTCCCTCAAGGCCTCACTGATGGCACGCTGCACAGGCCCCGATTGGAAGGCAAAGCTACTGTGGCCCCTCCTCGGCCTACGTACTGCCCCCCAGAGCCAACGGTGACCCTTCACCAGCAGAGGTTTATGGCGAGACCCTGACAGTGCCAGGTGAATTCTTCCCTGCCGACAGCGATGACCCTGACATCCCACCGGCAAGGCACCAGGCAGCCACCCAGAAATTCGCTCCCTGCCGAGAGACCTACACCGACAGGAGGAAGCAGTTCCAACTGAGGGCCCTGGACTCCTGCAAGTACTTCTTCATACAGAACGACGCCACCCACCTGCCCCTAACGAGACCCTACCGAGGACCGCAGCGCGTCATCCGCCGGGAGGAAGTGTTCCTCGTCTTGATCGGCGGCCGCGAGGACTGAGTCTCGATAGACAAACTGAAGTCCGCCGTCGTTCCCAACAAAGACGACCCAGCAGAAGGCCCTCACAGAACACTACCTCAGAACAGCCTCGCCAGAATCTGGCAGTGTTCCCAGACGTCGCCAGGGCTGCCCAAGGAAAGCAGTCGAACCAGGAGCGACATCCTGCTTCCCGACTCACCGGACGACGATGGCCCGGAAGACGTCCCCTGACGGATGGAATCCAACCCCCCAAAAGATTCCGCTAACCATCATTGTCTGCGGGGGCGAGTATTTGTACTAAAATGTAGAGCATTTCACGGCCAATCCACCGTTTTATATATGTATATATATATATATATATATATATATATATATATATATATATATATATATAGTATATATATATTCTTCGTCTAGCAGAGTGACCTTTCGACGAGTTTCAACACATCATACTTCAGAAACACATCGACATCACAAAAGTGGAAGTAGATGATGCATTTCGTACACTTAGAAACAGACGGTATGGCTTTAATCAGACGGTTCCTGTCGATTGGAAGAATCGGATGCTGGGTTATTGCTACGGAAAATTGAGAAAGTGCTGCAACCATCTTGAAAGGAAGCTTCAAGTCAAGCTGAAGAATCTTATTGCTGAAAGCGACTGGACTAAGCATGCCAACGTGGACTTCATGATTAATTTATCAGACAAACCAGTGGATAGTGCTACGACAGCGGCTTTGGGATATGGGTTAAGCTTTGGTGTATTTAATGGTAACCTGGACTGTGTCGACATCTCAAAATCCTTTTGTTATTTAGAAAAATTTAATCAAAACCTATGCCCTGATGATATCAATATTTGTAAAGGTATTGTGTATGGTGCTATTTGTACACCTTCTCCCCCTAATGTACCCGTTAAATTTCTCCAGGCTTTTAAGAAAATTAAAGAAGACGAAACAATTAAAGTGACAAAAGCAGATAAATCTAATGCAGTGGTAATAATGAATAAAAGTGACTATATAAGTAAAATAATGACATTGCTAAATGATACTGATACTTATATGAAACTGAGGTCTGACCCTACACAGACAGTGAACTCCCATTTTAATAAACAAATTAAATCCATTTTGAAGGGCTTGGACCATTTAATTAAACAGTTTACACCGCAATGCGCATCCCTACCTTATATGTATGGTTTAGTCAAGACACATAAAATCAATAACCCTATCAGACCAATCATTAGTTCAGTGGGCTCAGTTACGTATAATTTATCTAAATGGCTTGTAAAAATTCTTACTCCTTTGGTAGGAAACATTTCTAACACGAAAGTTAAAAACAATGTTGATTTTATAAACAAATTGAATAGCTTAAATTTGAATTTTGATTTTAATATGGTTAGTTTTGATGTTGTCTCTTTATTTACAAAAGTGCCTGTAGATGACTTACTTGAATATTTGGAGGAGGAATTAGAACGTCATGACATTCCCTTAAGTGTGGCAAACCTCATTAAACTCATAAGGTTATGTATCAAAGATAGTAAATTTTGTTTTAATGGGGAATTTTTTGTACAAAAGTTTGGCATGGCTATGGGTAATCCCTTATCTCCTGTCCTTAGCAATATTTACATGGAATTTTTTTAGACAAAACTCTTACCAAGAATTTTGCCCCAAAAAGTTATTTGGTTTAGATATGTGGATGATATCTTCTGTATTTGGCCAGTTCACGAAAATCTCCAGGAATTCCTTAATAATCTCAATAATTTAGTCCCTTCTATAAAATTTACTGTAGAGGAAGAAAGAAATTGTAATTTGAATTTTCTTGATGTAACTGTCCATAGAAATGATAGAAATTTCACCTTTTCAGTCTTTCAAAAATCAACTAACATTGTCTCTTTTGTTCATTACTACGCCAATCACCATCAAAATGTTAAATTCTCTGTTTTTTCTGGGATGTTTCTAAGGGCTTTACGTGTCTGTAGCCCACAGTTTATTGATGCTGAAATTAAAACTATCTATATGATATTGCAATGAAACTTAAATACCCAAGGACCTTTGTAGATGTGGCATGGAAAAGAGCTAAAAAAACATTTTATTCAACTAATGACAAACTTGAATTTAGTAAGCATGACATTCTAAAATTACCCTATGATGAAAGGTTTTTAGATATTCCTAGAATTTTAAAGCTTTTTAACATAAATGTTGTTTTCAGTAATATTAATGTCAAGAGTTTAGTAATCAAAAATTCTCCTAAAGATCTTCCAGGCTGCATATGTAAGTGTTTACATAATAAAAATATGGAATGTTAGTCCATATATATAAAAGACTAAAACTAAAGAGGTCAACCAGATTGCTTGCAGGAATGTGATCAGACTAGAGACGCTAAAGATGACGTATACAATAAAAGTAGGCTAAGATAACATGCCGTCACCTGTAGTCATTCAATTGTTTATAAACATTAGTCCAAGCTCCCTGCTTGAGACAACTACCGCGACCTATAATTCAAACGTCCTACGTGATCTGTAGCGTGTCTCATTTGATTGTGTGTTCGTATGTAACTATGTCATCTGTATGTGTGTTCATATGTTCGAACTACTGTCTGTTCCTTTATGACTGGTAACCGAGATGGTAGTAGGGCAGAATAGAGTTAGCTATCGTCATTAGAAGACCTGTAGCCTACCTCTTTACCCAAGCTTTATCATGTAGAGAGAATAGAATTAGCCATCATCATTGGCAGAAGCGATCAAGCTATCGTTATTAGAAGACTTGTACAATCATACCTGATCTTCACCATGTAAAACTTCAGAAGAATATATATATTTTTATACTTCGTGTTTTCTACAAGAACCTCCTCACCGAATCATCATGAGTTTAACACATCGTCGTCATAACCCAAGAAGATAATACCGACTTCGTAAGTGATCTACAAACCCCAAGTCACTCCCATGAATATGGAAGTGCAATACCAACCGACTTAGCGTAAGATTATCGCAAGTCTAACATTACCTCATAGGGCGCCTTATTATACAAGGCATACAGCCCTAAAACATATATGAAATTCCTTGCAAAAAGTGTGATAAAGTCTATTACGGACAAACCGGTAAATCTCTTTCACAACGTCTCAAACAACATCAATATTCTGTGAGAACTGGGCAAATATCGAATGCATTATTCGTACATATGAGAGATTTAGACCATCCTATTAACTGGAGGCAATCAAGAGCCTTAATTCCATGTAATGACACAGTTAAAAGGAATATCATTGAATCTTGTTTCATCAAGTCAAATAATAAAAATGTTCTAAATTTAAGTCTTGGTTCATTTAAACTTGATGCTTTCATAATGAAAAAAGTTGTAGATAAATATAAGCAACAAAATTAATATATTCAGTTTTTACATGTTTTGGACTGTAAAGAAACTTTGTCATTTCGGTGAGGGTCAATCTGTTTAGGTTTGTGACCGTGTGATATCCGATAATCCTGGATTATCTCTTTTAATTTTTACCCTTTTGACAATTAACCATCTGGTATTCTTGATCTTGTTGTGTACCTGAGACCTTTCTCTACAATTGTATTTCATTCGCTCCTTGACAATGTCTTAGTAAAGACGAAAGCGCTTGGATTTCTGACTATCATTTTCCTGTGGAATTCGCTTATTTATGAAGTCACGTGCATCTACTGTGATTTTTTATGTATGTATTATATCATATAGTCTATAATATATATATCTTATATCTATATATATGTAAAAATGTAGGTACTCTCTGCACAAAGATATATGTATATTTTCAGCTGCGAAGATACACAATCGCAGCAGGGGCTCCCTCCCTTTTTGTATGTGTGTGCGTGACGGACACTACGTTTCTGTCTACACTAATGCCTCTTATACAGCCGTCTCTGTTCAATAAAGACTACGGGCTACTCTAGGAGCAAGAGCCCGTGCTGGCACAAGGCCAGCTTAATTTCAAACAACATTCAATAAAGTTAGAGCTTTCTCCTTGTCTGATTTCAGCCCTCACAAGTCTCAGGAATTTCACCATCGCATCGAGGTGATCTGTCGTCAATAATTACGAATTTCTTCATCAACGGACACAATCATCATATTCAGTTTTATTCACAGTGTTAGTAGGTGACAACTTACACAGGTCTGCTCTCAATTGATCAAGGTTACCATGATCACAAGAAATGTTTATATTTCCATTTATTCTCTGATGCACTCCTACTCCGCTTCCTTACCAATAACTGACAAGATGTTATTTCATTCTCAGTTGCTTAAAATGAGATTTAATGTGTGAACAGTCGAAGTTGTGCAGTACAGTCGGCATTATTGACCAGTCCATTAACTCGAAAAGACGACTGCGTTCACGTTCAGACTTTCTGGCTCGTCTATACATATATTAAAGTCTCCACAAATATAGACTTTTATAGCAATCAGAATCCTTTATTAAAACATTTGCACTTGGCCATCGAGGATTATAGACAATATCAAATGAGATTTTCTTATCTAAATATTAGAAGTTTACCTAGCATGCATAGTTACCTGAATTCTCCTAATTATCAAATGTTTTCAGCTGACCAAATCTCTCGGTTCTGTACTAAGGATGGTTCATCAGTCAATATCACACCGCGAAAACGATACCCGTCAAAAAAGTAGAGAAACTGCGATGGAAATTTTGGCTCAAATAAATACGTATAAGCAAGAAGCAGCACAGACACAGGAATGTATCAAAAATGTGTTTGAGCCGTTACATAGGAGGAGCACTCAACTTAATACTACTCGTTTTGAGGACGACTGTTTAAATTGTTTGTTAAATGACATTTTGACCAAGAGCTTTGCACCAAAAGAGGCTTAGGTCTCTCGTGTAATGAAAGGTGAGAGAGTAAGTTTATAAAAGGAAAAATAACATAACGGGAGGCTAAAACTAGTCAGTATGGGCTAAAAGTTAGTCCCAAGTAAGCGTACGGCAGTGTCGTAGGCTAGGCTACTACCCAGCTACTAGACCTAGTATAGTACCTACTACTAGTAGTACTATACTTAGGTAGGTAGCGAGGTAGTAATTTAGGTAGCTAGTACAGCTAGGTACTTAGTGGCTACCGATCTGTGGCGAGGGTTTTGTTGGGACGAAAGTCATTTACGGCGTTGCCAAACTTCCATTCTAAGGAAAATTTTATGGAATAGCCTATACCTAGCTAGGTAGTATACCTACCTACTAGGTACTTAGCCTAGCCTATAGGTACTCGGTTTTTTTCCATCTGTCCATCCGCCTGTGGTGTTTGCGTCTGGTAACACTGCGTCCTGGGCTTTAGATACTACCTAGTTACATTCAGCTTACATTCAACAATAGGTACTAATAATAATATCCTAGCCTATTTCGAATATTAACAGTGTAATTCGCATACAGTAAATTATTAAAACACTTAACAGTTGCAAATGTACACCCAGATATCCTTTTAGTATTTACCTAAAACTTACACATAGCGTAACTATTTACAGCCTGGGACGCAGTGTTAACATACAAAAACACCACAGGCGGATGGACAGTTGGAAAAAAACAGAGTATAGGTAGGTCGTTGTTATAAGCCTAGTTAGGTATAACAAAACTGAAGAGAATTAGGCTAGGTACCCAGAAATATTTACTACCTACCTAAACAATGGTTTGTTCCAGTACAATATAGCTACAAACCATCGGTTCTTTTAACAATAGGAAGGTAACTATACTAGCGGCAGCTGGATGGTCGTAAGCTTTGAACAAGGGAGTTCGGTAGTTACCTAGGGTAAAAAACCGTAGGGTCCAGAGTGGACCATGTACGATCAGCTTGGACAATCCCAAAATAAGTACATTATAACGCGTCCTGACATCGGAGATGGGCATCAGTCGCGACTTGTTGTTGGTGAGAAACGGAGCTAAAGACCTCTACTCTCCTTTCAAAGTAAGTATTTTCTCCAAAGTTAGAAATTAAGGCCAAATTTTAAGATTTAAACAGAGGGTAGTGAAAACGGTGTCAAACGTAGTGCAAATCTCACCAAAACGCGTTCAACATTTTTACTTACAACTCGAAGTATTTAGAAGATTGACGCCATCTCGATGTTTACGGAGTCGCTTGTGTCAATAAACTAACCATTTCCTGTGATAAATCCGCACACCACTTGTACCCACAGACGCTGGGGCACTTTCATCACAACAATCCTCACCGAGTAAACAACTGTTTTGTAGAAGAAGACGACGAAGAGTGCACTTTGATAATTTTTTAAATAAATAGTAAAACATCAATATTTTACATAATTTGAAAATATTCATTATTGAAAAAGTAACTCGATTCTGACTCAAATTTAAGTAATTATTTGTTCCGATACGTAATACAAACCCTCGGTCCTTTAACAATAGGAAGGTAACTAGCGGCAGCTGGGACGGTCGTAAGCTTCGAACAAGGGGAGAACGGTAGTTAACTGCTTGTCCGATCGTGCGCGCGCCCGCGCGCCCGAGAGGTGAAGAATCACTTTTGCTTTCGGCCGCGGGTGTGAAGGACGTGTTCGTCATCGCTCTCTGCCCGCTTCATCGTCGTATGCTTTGTTTATATTGTGTTTTCTACTAATGTTTTGTTTGACTTGAAAATGAAACTGTAAGTACACTGTTTTCATTTTCATTACTTAATTATGTGCCAACATGGAGCTATCGCCGTAGATGCGGCGATTTCCGCTCTTTTCATGAAATTGATACCCTTGAATTATGTCTCGGTGCTGAGGGCGGGCGCGCTCGCGCCGAGTCATGTATTTTGGGCGAAAGTGTGTAACTGAAAGATGTAAGTACTCCTTTCATTATATTTTACCCTGTGCGTTCGTTGCCGAGAGCGTGATTGCGCTCGGCACGAGCCTCTTATTTTTATGGATAGAATGCATGAAAGTGGATTTGCAATGCAGTATTCTTTTCATTTTCATTTATTAATTGCATCAAATTTAATTTGTTCCGATACGTAATACAAACCCTCGGTCCTTTAACAATAGGAAGTAGCTAGCGGCAGCTGGAACGGTCGTAAGCTTCGAACAAGGGGAGAACGGTAGTTAACTGCTTGTCCGATCGTCGCGTGCCGCGCGACTGGGAGGTAAACAAATCACTTTTGCTTTCGGCCGTGTGGAGATAGGACGTGTTCGTCATCGCTCTGCCCGCTTTTGTCGTTTGCTTTGAGTATTCAGCCCTCTTTTCTGGTTTAGTTGAGTGTGGATGAATTGTAAGTACTTGTGCATTTCTTTATTCATTAATTAAAATGAGTGATCAAGAAATGGAGTTGTTCCGATACGTAATACAAACCCTCCAACGGTCCTTTAACAATAGGAAGGTAACTAGCGGCAGCTGGGGACGGTCGTAAGCTTCGAACAAGGGGAGAACGGTAGTTAACTGCTTGTCCGATCGTGCGCGCGCTGCGCGCCCGGGCGGTGAAGAACCACTTTTGCTTTCGGCCGTGGTGTGACAGGACGTGTTCGTCATCGCTCTGCCCGCTATTTCGTCGTGTGCTTTGGATGTTTACAATTTCTTCTGACTGGTTTGTTTGTGGTCTGAATGAAATTGTAAGTACTCTTTTTTCATTTTTCATTGAGTGAAGTGAATTAATTAATCATGGATCAAGAAGAGCTTTCGCCGCGCCCACCAGCTGCCCGTAGAGTGTGTCCCGGGCTGGAGGGGCGTAAATGCGCGGATTCCGCTCTTACCCAGACATTGATCCTCATGAGTTATGTTATCGGTGTCGGGGGCGAGAATGCTCCCGAGCCGAACCATGTAATGTGTGTGTAAATTGGTCCGAGGCGCAGTGGGTGCTGTACGAGGGTAGGAAGAGGCGTAGGTCGACCAAGGAGTCGTCGGAAAGCTCTCCAGCGACTCCTTTGGAGGTTACGGATAACCTGTGGCATCCTCCTGCCTCCAGCTCAGCCCCCACGATTTGCGCCTTCCCCTGCGGGGGGGGTTTCGGAGTCTTTTCCTCACTCGATCCGTCGAGGTGTGGAGGAGGGTGCCTGATACCCGGATGTTCAATTGTATTCGGGGTCTTCCGTCCGCTCTGGGTGGGGTTCGTCCTCCCCCAAGCGTGAGGGTGCCCCTCTAACTGACCCGACTGTTTTCCTCCCTCAGGTGTACCTTCTGTGAGTGACGACCTTGGACAGGTGTGGGCGTCGTTGGGACTGCAGGGCGCCCCCAGTATCCAGGGCTTGATTCAACGGCTAGCGGGGTCGGCAGTTGTAACTCATGGTGTAGTCACAACAACGACCAATACTGTGTCCACACCAGCGTACGCCGCCCCTCCTCATGTGGTGTACACGCAACACATTGCGTCGGTGACTCCAACGGCATCAATTCAAAAACCGATCGCTGCCGTACCTAAGAGGGGCGTGCCGCCGCCACCTGGGTTCTATGTGCTGCCGACTCCCGACTTATTTCGCTGTCCCAAGAGTTCGCCCCTGGATCTACCGCCCGTCCCAATGATGAGTTTGGCTGAAATGGAGAGGTCTGTGACGCCGGACTATGCTGCCGTACCTTGCCGTACCTGCAGCGAGTGTTGCTGGCCCAGCCCCTCGCGCCGCTCCTACGAAGCGCGCGGTGCGGGACGCTCATGCTGATGTTGCTGCTGGTGCTGGTCCTGCTGGTGCTGGTCCTATTGGTGCTGGTCCTGCTGCTGCTGGTCCCTGCTGTGCTGGTCCTGCTGGTGCTGGTCCTGATGGTGCTGGTCCTGCTGGTTGTGTTTCCTGCCGCTCCTGCCGTGCCTGCCCCTGCCCACGTCGCGTCTCGTCATGGAGGTGCTGCACCGGTCTCAGGTCTTTCCGGACAGGATCAGTCGGGGCGTGTTGCTTCGGCAATTGGCCCGACTTTTCCGTGGATGAAGACCTGACGTCCGTCCTGAGAGAGCTGACGAAGAAGAGGAAGAAGAAGAGGGAAGATGTCGTCGTCGTCTTCATCGTCTTCTTCGTCGTCTGTTGCCGCCTCTCCCCCTTCGACTTCCAAGGCTTCCAAGCCGAAGAAGAAGAAGGCGCCTCCTCCCCCCCTAAGAAGCTCCTGCGGGACCTTCGAAGGGCCCGTCTCGCTCTGGCGTGACGGGGGTGCTTCTGCTGGTCCTCCTGTTCCCCTCGGGAACAGGGCCCTCTCCTCTTCTGAGAAGAAGAAGAAGACGGGGACCAAGGATGTGCTGGCTACTTGTTGGTACATCCGCGCCTGGTCTTGGTAGCACTGCTGCTAAGCCAGGTACCGGCTCGACTTCTCGTTCGCGAAGGTCTGAGTGTACGGTCTCCTTCGGGCGACCGTGCAGCTAAAGTCAAGACGCCTGAGCTTGCTCACCGTCATGACAGAGGCACGGAGCAGAAGACTGTCGAGAGTCGCGCAAGTGACTCTCGCCAGGCCAGCGGCCGCTCTCGTAGCGACCAGCCGGTACCTCGGGTTGACGTGACGGTCTCTGACCGGCCACGGGTTGAGGCTGGGAAGAGGTCCCCTCGACCAACGGCACCAGCTTCGGCTGGTACCAGCGGTTTGACGGCCGTGAGGACGCTCAACCCGGTCTCACCGCGAAAGCGAGCTCTGCAGATCACCTGACCGCCGCTCCCACAGGGACCGGACGGAGACGGTGGCCAGCAGCAGCTCGTCTGACGCACGGGACCGGGGTCGACGTGCTCAGTCGAGCCGCTCGCCACAGGTGAGCGGCACGACCAGGCCTACAGATCGATCCCCACCGCGGGTTGGTGATCGGCTGCAGCCCCCCACGTACGCTGGTCCTGCCAGCGAACGGGGGGGGAGCGTCAGGTCTGTCTCTCCTATACCTTCAACTTCCTCGGGCTACACCGGGAAGAGCGAGGTACCTAGGAGTGATCGTGAGAGGTGCGCCGCTCACGATCCCGCCACGACGCCGCACGAACCAGGCATGGTCTTAGGACCAGCCAGGTCGTACGCGCAAGTGGTTGGAGGCGACCGTCAGGGTCTGTTGCTGTTCCTCCTTCTGAAGGAGGAGGGTCTCGAGAGCGCTCCTGTTGGAGGGACTGGACGGTCCTACTCCTCAGGACGCTGTGACTCCTGAGATCCAGAGGAACTTTGCCCAGGTTATTGCGCTGATTCGTCAGCACAACGACCTGGGGGAAGGATCGCCGCTACCACCTTCTGAGCCCACGTCCCGGCTCGAGTCATTTTGGGGCCCGAAGAGGGAACCCAAATTGACGGTGGGACTGCCGCGATCTGAGCTTGCAGACTCAGTCCTTGACCAGGTGGAGAATTTCGTCTCAGGACGAGAGGACTCACTTAAGTCAGGACGGTCTTCCAAGCTACTTCCTCCTCCTCTGCAGCGACAGCGGAAGTTCTACGTGCCATCAGTGGATCCAATACCGCCCAAACAGGTTAACCCGGAGCTAGCTAGGCTAACTCCAGGTGTGTCCCTGCAGCAGCTCCTGTCGGAGAACTTGTGGTTCTCGCAGAGGAGGCACTGGGCCTAGAAGCTACCGCTATGGCGGCTTTCCAGGCAGTCTCTTGGTTGGATCTGTGGTCCCTCACAGTATCCAAGGTCGCGGCCGACGCCGGGGGCGCTGCCCTCGAAGACGACCCCGACTTCAGGAGACTGTGCCAGTCTGGAGGTAGGGCCATCTCCTACCTCGCCCATCAGACGGCAAACCTGTGGCCAACTTGGTTCTCCGTCGTAGGGACGCTGTCCTTACACGAGTAGCCAAGGGGGCCGGGCGTGAGGCGGTAAATGGACTCCGTAACGGACCAATGAAGAGTTCCTCCGCTCTCTTTCCCGGAGAGATGGTGGACGCTGCGGTGGAAAGACGGCGCACTGATGACAGTGACCGTCTGGTTCACCAGGCAGTTACGAAGGTTTCTGGGCAACCTCGTACAACTGCGGCTAAGCCTAAGAGTTAAGCTAGCGCTTCCTCGGCTGCTAAGACGGCTGCTCCATCGAAGCCCCGAGGAAAGACTCTTCCTGCTTCAACTTCTGGTAAAGGAGGCCGTAACCAGCCCTCCTCCCAGCCCTCCTTCCCCCGAGGAGGTGCTGGGAAGAAGTCGAAACGAGGTGGGAAACGCTAGGGACGGCGTTCCCCCTCACCAGCTGCCGGAAGTGGGGGGGTGCCTGGCGAGCCATTGGGCAACTTGGCAGCGCTACGGTGCCGAGACCTGGATAGTAGACGTCCTTCGGGAGGGATATCTACTACCCTTCGAATCTCGGCCACCCCTCACCTCCAACCCGGTCCATCTGCAGACATATGTTCTGGGATCCTCAAAGGACGACGCTCTTCGGCAGGAGATCAAGACCATGCTGACCAAACGAGCTGTAGAAGTCGTAGTGGATCGGTCACCGGGCTTTTACAGCCGCCTTTTCTTAGTGGAAAAAGGCATCGGGGGGCTGGCGCCCGGTGATAGATCTCTCTCCCCTGAACCGATTTGTTCGCCAGACTCGGTTCAAGATGGAGACGGCACGTTCCGTGCTGGACTCCATCAGGGAGAACGACTTCATGCTTTCGGTGGACCTGAAGGATGCGTATTTTCAAATACCCATCCATCAGTCCTCAAGAAAGTACCTCCGCTTCATCTTCGACGGGACGGTGTACCAATTCAGGGCACTTTGCTTCGGTCTCTCAACCGCCCCACAGGTGTTCACGAGAGTGTTCACACTGGTGTCTGCTTGGGCCCATTCGCACGGGATACGTCTTCTGAGGTATCTCGACGATTGGCTGGTCCTGGCGAGCTCCCGCTCGCAGTTGCTGCAGGACAGGGATCGACTTCTAAAGTTTTGTCGCGATCTGGGGATCGTGATAAACTACGAGAAGTCCGATCTCGAAACCCAAGCAGAAGATGAAGTATACCCTGGCGGGTACGGCTGATCGATTAGTCCTAGGTAGCAGCTCAAGTCCGCCCCGCAGACTTGAGGATCAGCAAATTCAGGGAGGCAGCCGGCCGGTTCCTGTCTCGGCAGGAAACAGGCAGCTCAGCAATGGCAAGTCGTGATCGGCCACCTGTCGTCACTCGAGAAGTTAGTTCCTCACGGACGTCTTCACCTGCGGTCTCTTCAGTGGAGACTAAGGGAGAGTTGGTCACAGGTAAAGGATCCACCTTACTTCCCCGTGTCCATCACGGAGAAGGTGAGGCAGGACCTAGCCTGGTGGCTCGACGACAGGAACCTCTTAAGAGGAGTGCCTCTACGCACTCCCCCCCCGGAGATGCTGCTGTTCTCAGACGCATCGACCGAGGGATGGGGCGCACACCTGGAGGAGTTGCTGGCTGCAGGTGTGTGGGACCATCACGACAAGCACCTTCACATCAATGTCCTAGAACTCAAGGCGGCGTTTTACGCTCTCCAAGAGTTCCAAGACCGCTTGATGGGACACTCGGTGGTGTTGATGTGCGACAACACCACAGTAGTGGCATACGTCAACAAGCAGGGGGGCCTAGTGTCTCTCCCGCTACACCAGTTGACTGTGCAGGTGCACGAGTGGGCCACGGCTCACTCGATAGAGCTGTCAGCACGCTACATTCCAGGCAAGAGGAATGTAGTAGCAGACAAGCTCAGCCGTCTGGGATCAGGTAATAGGGACCGAGTGGTCCCTACACCCAGAAGTGGCGGAAAGGCTCTTCAACCTGTGGGGGCGTCCGGTCATAGACCTGTTCGCCACCCGGCACAACAAAAAACTTCAAGTTTTTTGCTCAGCCGTGCCGGACCCATGGGCAGCTGCAGAGGACGCTCTCCAACACCCCTGGGACAACCTCTTCGTCTACGCCTTTCCTCCCTTTTGTCTGATTCGGAAAGTGATCAGCCGAGCGCTGGTCACTCCCAATCTCAGGATGATCCTGGTGGCTCCCAAACGACCTCAAGCCGTTTGGTATCCGGACCTGCTGGCTCTTCTTGCAGAAGAACCGAGAGAGATGCCCCACTGGCACAACCTTCTAGCCCAGCCACACGTAGAGCGGTACCACCGAGCAGTCCAGTCCCTACAACTTAACACGGCTGGCTGTTATCCACCATCTCTTGCGAACGAGAGGCTTTTCTCGCAGCGCAGCAACAGAGATGGCTGGACACGTCAGACAGTCCTCTGCAGCTGTGTACCAGGGGAAGTGGGCCGTCTTCTGTGGTTGGTGTCGTAGACGGGGTCTATCTCCTCTCAGAGCCACTCTTCAGCAGGTAGCGGATTTCCTCGTGTTTCTTCCGCCGAGAGAAGCTCCTCTCAGTACCCACAGGTTAAAGGTATAGAGCTGCACTGGCACTCGTCCTAAAACTGAGGGGACTGGACATCTCGAACTCGTTCGAGATCTCCTTGCTAATGAGGAGCTTCGAAAGGTCTTGCCCACCCAGGGAGCTCAGGCCCCCTGAGTGGGATGTGACTCTCGTCCTTAGGAGTTTGACTCGAAAACCATTCGAGCCACTCCGAGAGTCGTCAGACAGGGATCTGACCCTCAAGACCCTCTTCTTGCTGGCCCTGGCATCGGCGAAGAGAGTAGGGGAACTTCATGGTCTGTCCTTCAATGTTAAACATTCCAGGGGCTGGGGATCTGTGACGCTCGAGTTTCGTCCCGAATTTCGTAGCTAAGACTCAGAATCCGTCGATCCCTGACGACAGGTTCGAGTCTTTCACAATCCCCTCCCTAATGGATTTCACCGACAACGATACGGATGAGATGCTGCTTTGTCCTGTGAGGGCGCTACGGCGCTATCTGAAGAAAACTCGACACCTCAGGCCTGAGTGTCGACGCCTCTTCGTTAGCACTGGGGTTACCAAGAAAGAAGTATCCAAGAACACGCTTTCTTTCTGGCTGCGTGAGGTGATCAGGAGAGCGTACGAGGCTGATGGTAGTGACGACATCCGTACGCTCCGACCGAGAGCCCACGAAGTCAGAGGTATTGGACCCTCTTTGGCGTTCCGCAAGAACTTCTCCGTGGCGCAGGTCCTGAAGGCAGGTGTCTGGGCCAACCAGACTACCTTCACGTCCTTCTACCTTCTTGGAGGGTATTGCCCACAAGTCCGTTGGATAACTTTTTTTCCTTGGGACAAAAACCTGTGTGGTGGCTGCTCAACACGTTGTGTAAGCTTACCCAGCACCCGAGCAGGCAGAACAGCATCGATTCCTGGTGTGACTGTAGGAATGAATGGTTGAATGAGAGTGCGACTGGCTTCTCTTCTCCATCTTTCTCTCTCTCTACCTGTGGGCAGAGGGTCACGGTCGTCACCATGCTGGAAGGAATCCGATGCAGGTAAGCTAACCTCAAAACCGAGCCCCAATCTATCCCTTTAGTTAGGGATAGAAGCAAATATCCTCCACTCCCTCCAACAAGGGGGAAGGAGTGGATGCCTACTTGAGACAAACCCATAACTTTATGTTGGCTCCTGTACAGGAACAAGTTCTTGCAATGCTGGTACGAAGAGATACGCTTGCCTCTCTCTTAGTACTTGGCTCAGAGGTCTGACCATTGATCCTGCGGTGCACACCCCGATCAATCGGACAGAGGTTTGGATCCCTCCCTTGCTCCTTACGACCAGGGAGGCATTCCAAGTTGGACGAACACCAGTCTGTTCACCAAAAAGACTCAGATTCCACCACCAAGAAGTGAGTCTTCCTATTGTTAAAAAAGGACCGAGGGTTTGTATTACGTATCGGAACAAATGACAATTTGTCGAAAATTGCATTTTTCCTCCTATATACAAACCTGAGGTCCTTTACATATAGTCCCACCTCATACCACCCCTCACTCTGCAACTTTTTGCATGGGCCTAAAGCAAAAGTGATGATCGGACAAGCAGTTAACTACCGTTCTCCCCTTGTTCGAAGCTTACGACCGTCCCAGCTGCCGCTAGTTACCTTCCTATTGTTAAAGGACCTCAGGTTTGTATAGTTAGGAAAAATGCAATTTTCGACAAATTGTCATATTTCGCCGCGCCCCCCAGTCGCCCGTAGAGTGTGTCCCGGGCTGGAGGGGCGTAGATGCGGCGGATTTAGATCGTTCGTGGACGTAGATCCACATGAGGTTTGTACTCGTTGCCGGGGGCGAGAATGCTCCCGGGACGAGCCTTGTATTACCTGTATGAATTGGTCCGAGGCGCAGTGGGTTCTGTACGAGGGCAGGAAGACACTTAGGCCTCCAAAGAAGTCATCGGAAAGCTCTCCAGTGACTCCTTTGGTAACTGACACTTCGTCTTCCTTCCTGCCTCCCGGTCAGCCCCCACGTTTCGCGCCTTCCCCTGCGGGGGGGGTAGCGGAGTCCTTCTCCTCACTCGATCCGTCGAGTGTGGAGGAGGGCGCCCGCTACCCGGACGTCCAGTTGTATTCGGGGTCTTCCGTCCGCTCTGGGTGGGGTTCTTCTCCCCCCAGGCGCGAGGGAACCCCTCTTACTAACCCGACTGTTGCTTCCGCAGATGTGCCACCAGTGAAGGACGACCTTGGACAGGTGTGGGAGTCGCTGGGACTGCAGGGAGTGCCAAGTATTCAGGGGATTGAGCGGTGGGCGCGGGGTCGGCAGTGGTCACTCTATGGGTGGTGACCACTACCACTAACCACTATTAACAAAACACCAGCCTATGGCATGCCACCGCATCTTGTGTATACGCCGCATGTAATGACGGTGACGCCTACAGCTGCGGTGCACAAACCCATTACTGCCGTGCCAAAGAGGACGGTGCCACCGCCACCTGGTTTCTTTGTGTTGCCGACCCCGGACTTCCGCTGCCCTAAGAGTACTCCCCTAGACCTGCCGCCAGTGCCAAGAATGACGGTAGCTGCCGACAGGACGCCTGGCTCTCCTGTGGTTCCTGCCGTACCTGCCGTACCTGTTGCTGTCCCTGCTGCTCCTTTTATTTCAGACGCTGTACCTGCTGTTCCTGCTGTTCCTGTACCTGTTCCTGTCGCTCCTGCTGTTGGTGGTGCTGCTACAGTCTCAGGTTCTTCCGGACAGGTGCAGTCGGGCCCTGTTGCTTCGGCAACTGCCCCGGCTCCCTCCTGGATGGAAGACCTGACGTCTGTCCTGCGGAGCCTGGCAAAGAAGAAGAGGAAGGTGTCGTCGTCGTCTTCGTCGTCTTCTTCGTCGTCTGCTGCCTCCTCTTCCCCTTCGACTTCTAAGGCTACCCAGCCGAAGAAGAAGAAGGCTGCCTCCTCCCCCCCAAGAAGACTCCTTCGGGATCTTCTAAGGGCCCGTCTCGCTCAGGCGATTCGGGGAGCTCTTCTGCTGGTCCTCCTGTTCCTTCGGGAACGGGGCCCGTCTCTTCCTCTGCAAAGAGAAAGACGGGACGGGACCAGAGGTGTACCAGCCTCGGCTGGTACGTCCTCACACTGGTGTTAGCGGTTCTGGCCGCTAAATCAGGATCCGTCCTCGGCCGCTTCTCGTTCGCGAGAATTACCGAGTGGACGCTCTTCCACGGGAGACCGTCCAGCCAAAGTTTTGACGCCCGAGCTCGCTCGCCGTCAAGACCGCGGCGCGGAGCAGAAGACTGGCGAGAGTCGTGCACACGACTCTCGCCAGGCCAGTGGACGCTCTCGCAGCGACCAACTGGCTGCTCGGGTTGACGTGACGGTCGCTGACCAGCCACGGGTTGAGGCGAGGAAGGGGTCCCCGCGGCCGTCGGTACCAGCCACGGCTGGTACCAGCGGCTCGACGCGCCGAGAGGACGCTGGCCGGTCTCACCGCGACAGCGAGCCTAGCAGGTCACCTGACCGCCGCTCCCATAGGGACCGGGCGGAGACGGTAACCAGCAACAGCTCGCCTGACGCTAGAGATCAGCGTCGACGTTCTCAGCCGAGCCTCTCGCCCCAGGCGAGCGGCAAGGCTAGGCCTGCTGCTCGATCGCCACCGCGGGTTGACGATCAGCAGCAGCCCCCCACGCACGCTGGTCCTGCCAGCGAGCGAGGGGGGAGCGTCAGGTCTGCCTCTCCTGTACCTTCAACCTCCTCGGGCTACACCGGGAGGAGCAAGGTACCGAGGAGTGATCGCGAGAGGTGCGCCGCTCGCGATCCCGCTATGACGCCGTATGGATCAGGCACGGTTCTAGGACCGACCAGAACATACGCGCAAGTAGTTGGAGGTGACCGTCAGGGGTCTGCCGCTGTTCCTCCTTCTGAGGGAGGTGTATCTCGGGATCTGTTCTTGCTGGAGGGACTGGACGGTCCTACTCCGCAAGACGCAGTTACTCCACCCCGAGATACAGAGGAATTTTGCAGAAGTCATTAAGCTGATTCGTCAGCATAATGACCTTGCGGAAGGATCGCCGCTACCACCGGCCGAGCCCACGTCCCGGCTCGAGTCATTTTGGGGTCCTAAGAAGGAACCCAAAATGATGGTGGGGTTGCCGCGATCGGAGCTTGCAGACTCAGTCCTGGATCAAGTCGAGAATCTCGTCTCAGGGCGAGAGGATTCGCTGAAATCCGGACGGTCTTCTAAGCTGCTTCCTCCTCCTCTACAGCGTCAGAGGCGATTTTACGTGCCTTCGGAAGACCCGATACTGCCAAAACAGGTTAACCCGGAGTTAGCGAGGCTGACTCCAGGTGTGTCCCTGCAGCAGCTCCTGTCGGAGAACCTCTGGTTCTCGCAGCAGGAGGCACTTGCCCTGGAATCTACCGCTATGGCAGCGTTCCAGCAGTCTCTTGGCTGGATTTGTGGTCCCTCACAATATCCAAAGTAGCGGCCGGCTCTGGGAGTTCTGCTCTCGAAGACGACGCTTCTTTCAGGAGACTGTGCCAGTCTGGAGGAAGAGCTATCTCGTTACCTCGCCCATCAGACCTGCTAACCTGTGGGCCAAACTTGGTTCTTCGACGTAGGGACGCAGTTCCTTACCCGAGTGACCAAGGGGGCCGGGCGTGAGGCGGCACTCGGGCTTCGCAATGGACCAATTAGGAGTTCCCCCGCTCTCTTTCCCGGAGAGATGGTGGACGCTGCGGTGGAAAGGCGGCGCACTGATGACAGTGACCGCTTAGTTCACCAGGCAGTCTCGAAGGTTACTGGGCAATCTCAAGCGACTGCGGCTAAGCCTAAGAGCTTAGCTAGCGCTTCCACTGGCGGTGAAGACGGTTGCACCGTGTAAACCCCGTGTGAAGACTCCTGCTGTTTCGACGTCTGCTAAAGGAGGCCGTAACCAGCCCTCCTCCCAGCCCACCCTCCTTCCCCGAGGAGGTGGTGGGAAGAAGTCGAAACGAGGTGGGAACGCTAGGAGCGCGTTCCCCCTCACCTGCTGCCGGAAGTGGGGTTGTGCCTAGCGAGCCATTGGGCAACTTGGCAGCGCTACGGCGCCGAGAACTGGATAGTAGACGTCCTTCGGGAGGGATATCTACTACCCTTCGAATCTCGGCCCCCCCTCATCTCCAAACCGGTCCACCTACAAACCTATGTCCGGGGATCATCAAAGGACAACGCTCTTCGACAGGAGATCAAGACCATGCTGGCGAAACGAGCTGTAGAGATCGTGGAGGACCAATCACCGGGCTTTTACAGCCGCCTCTTCCTAGTAGAGAAGGCATCGGGGGGCTGGCGTCCGGTGATAGACCTCTCTCCCCTGAACCGCTTCGTTCGCACGACGCGGTTCACGATGGAGTCGGCACGCTCGGTGCTCGACTCGATCAGGGGGAACGATTTCATGCTTTCAGTGGACTTGAAGGATGCGTATTTTCAAATACCCATCCATCAGTCCTCCAGAAAGTACCTCCGCTTCATCTTCGACGGGAAGGACGGTACTTGTGACCAATTCAGGGCACTTTGTTTCGGTCTGTGCAAAACAGCCCCACCCCAAAGGTGCTTCACGCGAGTGTTCACTCTGGTGTCAGCTTGGGCCCGTTCGCACGGGATACGTCTTCTGAGGTATCTCGACGATTGGCTGGTCCTGGCGAGCTCCCGCTCGCAGTTGCTGCAGGACAGAGATCGACTCCTCAAGTTTTGTCGCGATCTGGGGATCGTGATAAACTACGAGAAGTTCGATCTAGAACCCAAGCAAGAAGATGAAGTACATGGGTATGCTGATAGACACCGGGTAGAAGGGCAGGTCTTCCCCGCAGTACTTGCATAATCAGCAAAATTCAGGGAGGCAGACCGGCCGGTTCCTGTC
>NC_061110.1:65485009-65522163 GCF_015104395.2 Macrobrachium nipponense | reverse complement strand
CGGCGGATCCTGCCCTGTGGGCTTGCGGATCCCCATAACCCCCAGCACCGGTTAGGGCTGATTCTGGAACAGGCAGGGGAGCTGGAAAAGAACGATTAGTAATTTCAGTATCCCTATTGCTCGATCTATCCTCACATAATCTTGACATAAAATCGGTAACAGAGATGTCATCGAGGGAAGGGGAATCTGCTGCCAACACTGCCTGCTCCGCGCCAGGGGGGACGGCGGATCCTGCCCTGTGGGCTTGCGGATCCCCATAACCCCCAGCACCGGTTAGGGCTGATTCTGGAACAGGCAGGGGAGCTGGAAAAGAACGATTAGTAATTTCAGTATCCCTATTGCTCGATCTATCCTCACATAATCTTGACATAAAATCGGTAACAGAGATGTCATACTCGATGTCAGCGTACTCTCAGTCTCTTAAAGAGCACTGTCTCTAAGTCTTTATCCTTGATCTACGTTAGTCTCTTCCTGCCTACAGTTACTTCTTAATACGAGACCTTTCCTAATGTTTGAGATACCCTAACATCTGGTCCAAAGACCACTCCTGACATTCCAAACATCTGGTCTTTACATTATATTGAACAGGCCTACAATTTACGCATAAGGAATGACTATCGTGTCATAGGGTACTCATCCTTTTCTTGCATTGTTGGCAAAGACGATACGTTGTTGAACTTCCGCTCGTCGTTTTCTGTGATGTCGTGGCCGCGGATGCAGTAGTCGTTGTCGTAGCCTGTGTTGTTTCTTCCTTTGCAGAATCAATGTCTAATGACAAGGTATTAAGAGCAATCCAACCGTAATCAAAAGGGATGCGTAATTCGTCACCAAAATCAATCAAATCAAAGGTGCAAATGAAGGCCGGGCAAGACCAAAAAGGAGTTCGCTGTGGATACATCTGTACTCCACCGCGAACGATAAGTGATTGACGTGAGAGGGCAGGTGTGACCGGCCCGTGAGGCAGGGCTACTAGCGGTGGGCTGGTAACTAGGTAACGAGGGTGTTTGCCAGGAGATTGGCAACACTGATCGTTTATTTTAACCAAAGATTTGGTAAATTTTTAATAAATGATGGTTCGGGCTGGTAAGTGACCAGGGCTAGTTCAGGTGTTCAGGGGGTGTATTGCAATATGTTATTGTCATGATACAATAAAGTTTTATGCATACTTACCTGGCAGATATATACTTAGCTATAGACTCCGTCGTCCCCGATAGAAATTCGAATTTCGCGGCACACACTACAGGTAGGTCAGGTGATCTACCGCCTCCGCCCACTGTGGCGGAATAGGAATCATTCCCGTTTTCTAAGACAGATTTTCTCTTCCACCTGTCTCCTGAGGGGAGGTCGGGTGGGCCATACACCGTATATATCTGCCAGGTAAGTATGCATAAAACTTTATTGTATCATGACAATAACATTTTTATGCATTCAACTTACCTGTCAGATATATACTTAGCTGATTGGCACATTTGGCGGAGGGTATGAGACAGCTAATCTACTGAAATAGACAGGAAACAACATATGTTGTAGGTAATAAAATTAAAAACCTTGATTCCTACCTGTGTTAGCGAAAGACTTCATGGCTACTTCCTAGGAGCCCGTATCGCTTCAAGAGCCTCAGCGAGGTAGTGACCTCATGCTAAGAGTTCTTGATGGTCTGTTACAGGGGTCTTACCCACTTACGCTTCAGAACCTTAGGATCTTGTCAATGGGGTCCTATCCACTTACATGACAAAACACCTTGCCTATTGGCATGATCATAGAGCACGACACTAATCCGATCACTGATCCTCATTGGGGTTAGTACTACGATTGAAAGGAGTCATCCCGACCATCCTTTCAAGCAACCCACAATCAAACAACAATATTAAAACTAATTATTAAAAATATTAAAAACAAATTTAAGGATCAGCGTCTGCTCCATTTCCCAGCATAGTATCCGCTGATACATAAGGTCCAAGAGCGAAACATTTATCGTATGTTATTCTAACATCCTTTAAATAGTGGGATGCAAATACTGAATTGCACCTCCAATAAGTTGCTGCTAAAATGTTTCTCATGGACATATTCTTCGTAAAAGAAGGGAAGTTGCCACAGCCCGGACTTCGTGAGCTTTCACTCTCAGCAGCTTTAAAAGAGTTCTCTTGGCAATTCCTATTAGCTTCGGTAATTACATTTCTGACAAAGAATGCCAGTGCGTTCTTTGACATAGGTCTCTTGGGGTTTCTTACCGAACACCAAAGACCTTGTCGACATCCCTGAAGCTGTGTCTTCTTTTCTAAATAAAATTTTAAGGTCTGACTGGGCAAAGGGACCGATCCAACTCTCTTCCTACTAGAGAAGAGAGTCCCTTGACTTCGAAACTTCTAGGCCCAACAAGGTTTAGAAGGGTTCTCATTCTTTGCTAGGAAAAGGATCCTGGAAAGAAATGACAGCCGAGTCTTTTCTAAATCCACCCGAGAGTCCAAAGCATGCAATTCACTGATCCTCTTAGCAGTTGCTAGAGCCAACAGGAATATGCATTTGCTAGTAAGATCTCTGAATGAGATTTTATCTATAGGTTCGAACCTGTCCGACATCAAGAACTTTAGGACAACGTCTAGGTTCCAACTCGGGGGAATCGACGATCTCAATTTCTTAGTCTCGAAAGACCTGATGCAGATCATGAAGATCCTTATTATTCTCGAGATTCAGCCCTCTGTTTCTAAAAACAGCTGAGAGCATGCTCCTATATCCCTTGATAGTTGATACGGCCAATTTTGGATTCTTCTCTTAAGAAGAGGAGAAAATCCGCGATTTCGGTTACAGAGGTATTGGAAGAGGACAGCTTCTTCGACCTACACCATCTACGGAAAACTTCCCACTTCGATTGGTAGACCCGCAGGGTAGAGGCTCTGCGGGCTCTAGCAATTGAAGTTGCCACTTTCTTTGAAAAGCCTCTCGCTCTGACCAGTCTTTCGATAGTCGAAAGGCAGTCAGGGAGAGACTTTGGATGTTTTGTGGAACCTCTCGAAGTGGGGTTGTCTGAGCAGATCTGTCTGTCTGGTAGAGATCTGGGGAAGTCCACCGTCCATTTCCAGTACCTCTGTGAACCAGATTCGGGAAGGCCAAAAGGAGCAATTAGAGTCATTCTCATTCCTTCCGATGCCACAAATTTCCTTACTACTTCCCCCAGCAATTTGAATGGGGGAAAGGCGTATGCATCTATGCCTGACCAATCCATGAGGAAGGCATCGATCGCTGTGGCTCTGGGATCTTCTTCTAGCGAGCAGAAGTTGTCTATTTTCCTGGAGAGGAACGTGCAAACAGGTCGATCTGGGGTCTCCCCAGAGTGACCATATTTGTCTGCAGACTCCTGAGTGGAGCATCCACTCTGTCGGGAGAACCTGGTTCTTTCTGCTCAACCTGTCTGCCCTTAGGTTTTTTACTCCTTGGACAAACCTTGTACGCAGAATAATGCCCGTTCTCTGTCCAGGTTAATAGAGCTCTCGCTATTTCGTTCAGAGAGAAAGAGTGAGTGCCCCCTTGATTCCGGATGTAAGCCAGAGCTGTGGTGTTGTCGGAATTGACTTGAACTACCACCCCTCTGACTTCCGCTTCGAAGTATTCCAGGGCTAGATGAATTGCCAGGAGTTCCTTCGCATTGATGTGCAGAGTAGTTTGTTGTCTGGTCCAAATACCTGCTACTTCCTTTGGACCCAGTGTTGCTCCCCAACCTGTTTCCGAGGCATCGGAAAACAACACTCGGTGAGGGCTTCCGAATCAAGAGGGACACCCCTTCGTTCCTTGTTAATTGGGGGTTAACCACCACTTTAGGTCGGATTTTATCCCCTGTTGGATGGGAAAAACGTCTGACAAGTCTCCTGTCTTTTGACTCCACATCCTCTTTAGATAAAATTGCAGAGGTCTGAGATTTAATCTTCCCAGGGAAATGAACTGCTCTAACGAGGAAAGGGTGCCCAGCAGACTGAGCCATTCCCTCGCCGAGGTCCGTTTCTTTCCCTAAGAAGTTCGAGATCTTTTCTAAGCCTCGAGTAATTCTGTCTTGAGATGGAAACGCCCGAAAACCCCGAGAATCCATCTGTATCCCCAGATTAGACATGTGTTTTTCTGTCTGGGGATCAATTGTGATTTCTCGAGGTTCACGAGCAGTCCCAGAGATTTTGTCAAGTTCAAAGTCTTTCTCCAAGTCCTTCAAGCACTGAATTTCCGATTTTGCTCTTATTAGCCAATCGTCCAGATAAAGGGATATATTTATCCCTCTAGATGTAGCCATCTCGCAACATCATCATTAGCCTCGTGAACACTGAGGGGCCGTTGAAAGGCCGAAGCATAGGGCTCTGAATTGGTATACTTTCCCCTGCATCATGAATCGGAGATATTTCTTCGATGATGGATGCAGGGGGACATGAAAGTATGCATCTTGTAGATCTAAGGAGGACCATCAATCTCCTGGACGAAGAGCCGCAAGAAACCGATTTTGATGTTTCCATAGAGAACTTTGTGTTCTCCACAAATCGGTTCAATGCGCTCACATCCCAGGACCGGTGTCTCCACCCCCCCCCGTAGGATTTCGGAACCAGAAAAACACGGTTGTAGAATCCTCGGGAATGCGGATCCCGAACCATTTCGATGGCCTCCTTTTGCAACATCTGTTCTACCAGTTGCAATAATGCTTCTTTCTTGGCAGGGTCCCTGTATTGGGCTGACAGTTCCCTCGGGTTCGTAGTCAAGGGAGGTCTGTCTCGAAAGGGGATCATATATCCCTTTGTTACCACGGAAAGGGACCAAATTTCTGCCTGTCTCCGAGCCCATTCTTCGGAAAATTTCCGAAGTCTGGCTCCTACCGGTGCTTGAAGGACTGTTGTCTCATTTCGCTCTCTTGATGGTCTGAAGGAAAGACCTACCTCTCTTCTGCACTCCTCTCTTCTTAAAAGAGGGTCTGGCCGAGGTACTCCCTCGAAAGGGCTGTTGAGGAGCCCGAGTCTCTCTCTTTTAGTAGGACCCGAAGTCTCGATTTCTTTGCAGATTGGGCCAAGAGATCTTGTGTGGCCTTTTCTGTCAAAGAATGAGAAATATCTTTTACCAGATTTGAAGGAAACAATTGGTCCGACAGAGGAGCATACAGAAGAGATGACCTCTGAGTAGGAGTAACTGCTTTCGTCAGAAAAGAGCTAAATAAGACTCTCTTCTTCAGAATACCAGTTCCAAACAGAGAGGCCACCTCTCCTGATCCATCCTGAACCGCCTTGTCCATACAGGAAAGAACACTATGAAGGACTTCTGGACTAAGAGATTCCTTCTCTTGTGTCTTTTTTGCCAACACCCCAAGGGACCAGTCTAAGAAGTTAAAAACTTCTAAGACATTAAACAATCCCTTGAGGAGATGGTCCATCTCAGAAGTCCCCCATGTGATCTTTGCTGATGACAAGGCTTGTCTCCTAGACGAATCTACCAGATCGAAAAATCTGCTTCGGCAGTGGACGTAGAGGCAAGACCCCGTGGTTTGCCCGTCTCGTACCAAATTCCCTTCTTTCCTGATAGTCTAGAAGGAGGGCAGGTAAAGACTGTCTTCCCCGCCTTCTCCTTGGATTCCAACCAATTTCCTACGAATCGGAGAGCCTTGTTCATGGAAATGGTTGGCTTCATTTTAATAAAAGATGATTGTTTCGGGACCTTCGTGCTTGTAAATAAGGACCTTGGAGAAGGAGGAGCAGTCGGGCTTAAAGAGTCCCCAAAACTCTTGAAGTAAGAGGGCTGCCAGCGTCTTGTAATCTGACAAACCCGGAGCCGAGTGATCTTCAGAGTCCGAAATCTCTTCCAAATCCAATTCCAAAGAGGATTGTTTATTTCCATCAGGAGACTGGCCTCTTGCAACATCCACCCCACTTTCGCAAGAACGACGACAGCCTGTGCGATAACTTGCGTCCCTACAGAGAGATAGGTTGATCCTGCAAAACGACCTTATCCTTCTCCTGGCAAGAGCGATGGCCGCTTGTGCGACACCTTTCTCTCCTGTCAGACGAAGGATGTCCTCTCCTATCGCTTTCTCCGGAACCACCTATGTCCTGACAAGGAATACGGCCGCTTGTGCGACAACTAGAGTCCTTGTCAGGTAAAGGTTTATCCTTCCGAAAGCTAAACAAAATCCTCTTGGCTTAATTGTCTTTTGGAAGAAGTCCGTCTCTTATTTGTCACTTGTGGCTCATTGTGCCGGGTTGGCGCTCGTGATTCCTTGCGCCAAGCTGGCGCTTCTGGCGCATTTCGGCAGGGTGGTGGCGCTTCTGGCGCATCTGGCGCTTCTGGCGCATTTTCGGCAGGGTGGCGCTTCTGGCGCATTTCGGCAGGGTGGCGTTTCTGGCTGGCGATCTGGCGCCTCTGGCGCTTCTGGCGCATTTCGCCATGCTGGCGCTTCTGGCGCATCTGGCGCTTCTGGCTCTTCTGACTCGTATGGAGTCTCAACGCATCTGGCGCATTGCGCCAGGTTGGCGTTTTGGCGCATTCTTCATACTCCTCTGAGTATAAGCCGAAACTTCCGTTTCTTCTTTCCTTCCCTTCGTCTTCTTTATAGGAAGTAAAGAGTCCTTTCTCCTGGGAGTTTCCTTAGTAAAAAACTCCTACTAAGGCCGAAAGTTGCTCCTGCACATTTAGGATAATTTTCGCAGCAGCATTCTCTTTTGTTCCTTACCCTGATTCAGGTGAGGGATGTCTAGAAGCGGAAGGAAACTCCGATATCCGTTTAGGAACCAATCTCCTTTTCTTCTTCTCACAAGGTGATAGATCGGAGAAAAGCTCAGGGCTTGAATCTAAAGTTGGAGCTTCCAACTTCTCTTTAAGGGGCGTGACAGTTCATCAGAACTCCATCCCTTACATTCGGTGAAGAATCTGAAGAAGAAAAACACTTCTTTAGGATGCTTTTTCGATAGCGATCCTTGGCAGTTCGGGTCGTCACAGAATCTGCCGAGGGGACGCCTGATCGGTGGGGATTCTCCGTAACCTCCGTAAGGCTTTCGACATTCCTTCTCCTCTGGGCCTGTGAGCTTGGAAGAGGTCTAGGCCTGGGAGCGAGACAGAGCCGATCAGACGCACCCTCCACTGCACTAGGGACACTTAATTCTCTATCACTGTGTCTTACCTTTCAACGTCAGCATTTGACGTTCCATCCTTTGTAGCGCAGCTTTAAGATCTGCAATTTCCGTTGCCGGATTTGCAGTCTTAGTACTAGAGGAAGAAGATAGAGGTTTAGGGTTAGGTGTTAATTTAATAGGCTCGTTAGAGCGAGACCTACTTACGCTTCTGGAGGAAGCCTTCCTAGCCCTATCCATATCTAATTTCCTTAAATATGAATTTAAATTCTTCCATTCTTCCTCATTCATATTTACACATTCATCACAGGTGTTAGAAATTGAACATTCATTCCTTCTACACCCCTTACAAACTGTGTGAGGGTCTACCGAAGCTTTCGGTAGCCTCACCATGCATCCCTCATTTACACACTGTCTTCTAACCGTAAAGCTAGAATCCGACATCATGAGAAATATCCAAAACCAAGTCCAAAAAACAGTCCACGAAAGAGTATGCCAAACCAAAGATCCAATACGTCACCAAAATAACCGGCTTAGAAGATCAATAGCGATGAAAAAACACGAAAATCAAATCAGGAGTAACAACAACAATGTTGCTGTCACGGCCGATAGAGAAAATCTGTCTTAGAAAACGGGAATGATTCCTATTCCCGCCACCAGCGGCGGGGCGGTAGATCACCTGACCTACCTGTAGTGTGTGCCGCGAAATTCGAATTTCTATCGGGGACGACGGAGTCTATAGCTAAGTATATATCTGACAGGTAAGTTGAATGCATAAAAACCTCTCGCTCTGGCCAACTTTTCGATAGTCTGAACGCAGTCAGACCCAGAGCGAAGTGAGGCTGTTTGAGTATATCTTTCCTCCAGGGCAACGTCCTTGGGAAGTCTACAAGGAATGACATGACCTCTGTGAACCATTCTCTCGCCGGCCACATCAGGGCGATCAGGGTCAACCTTGTCCCTTCTGAAGCCGCAAACTTCCTCATGACTTCCCCCATGATCTTGAATGGTGGGAAGGCATAAAGGTCTAGGCCTGTCCAACTCCAAAGCAATGCATCCACAGCGATTGCTCCTAGATCCAGGACTGGGGAGCAATACAGAGGAAGCCTTTTCGTCCTCGACGTCGCGAATAGGTCGACCAGAGGACGTCCCCACAACTTCCAAAGCTCCTGACACACGTCTTGATGCAAGATCCATTCTGTCGGCAGGATTTGGTCCTGTCGACTGAGAAGGTCCGCCCTGACGTTCTGCACTCCTGCGATGAATCTCGTCAGGATCCTGATCTTTCTCACACTTGCCCACGGCAGAATCTCCTTTGCCAGGTGAAACACAGTCCGGGAGTGTGTTCCTCCCTGATTCTTCAAATATGCGAGGGCTTTGGTGTTGTCCGAGTTGACTTGGATAACTTTGTTTGTCACCTTTTCTTCGAAGAACTGCAGCGACAGGAAGATCGCTGCCAGTTCTTTCACACTGATGTGCCAAACTACCTGTTCCCCTCTCCAGGAGCCTGACACTTCTTCCCCTCCTAGTGTTGCTCCCCACCCCGAAATGGAAGCGTCTGAAAACAACACTAGGTCGGGGCTCAGAAGATTTAGGGATAAGCCCTCTTGCAGCTTCTGAGGATCGAGCCACCATCTTAGATGGCTTTTCACCGAATCTGAGATCTTCAAGATCGCATTCAGATCGTCTTTGGCCTTACATTCCTCCGCTAGGAAAAACTGGAGAGGCCTGAGGTGCAGTCTTCCCAAGGAAACAAACTTTTCCAGCGAGGAAATGGTGCCCAGCAGACTCATCCATTCCCTCGCCGAGCAAGTCTCTTTCCCCAGGAAGGCTGAGACTTTCTCTAAGCCTAGCCGCTGACGTTCCTGGGACGGAAACGCCCGAAAAGCCACCGAATCCTTCTGAATCCCCAGATACACGATGGACTGTGTTGGGGTCAGATGTGACTTTTCGAGGTTGACTAGAAGTCCCAGGGACTTTGCTAAGGCTAATGTTAACTGAAGGTCCTTCAGACATTACTCCTTCGACGACGCTCTGACAAGCCAATCGTCGAGGTATAAGGATACTCTTATCCCTGAAGAGTGTAACCACCTCACTACATTCTTCATGATGACAGTAAAGACCATCGGAGCCGTGCTCAAGCTGAAACAAAGGGCTTTGAACTGCCAGACTTTGTTTCCTAAAACGAATCTTAGATATTTCCTTGAAAGAGGGTGGATTGGAACGTGAAAGTACGCGTCCTGCAGGTCTAAGGACAACATCCCAGTCGCCCGGTCTCAAGGCTCCTAGAACAGACTGAGGCGTCTCATTTTGAATTTGATCTTTCTACAAAAAAGATTGAGCCTGCTTACGTCTAGGACTGGACGCCAACCCGACGACTGCTTCGGTACCAGGAAAATCCTGTTGTAAAATCCTGGTGACCCCAGGTCCACGACCTGCTCCACCGCTCTTTTTTCGATCATCTGATCTAATACATAGATCGAAAAGAATCCGTTTTTTCTCTCCCTGATATGACGGAGAAAGGTCTCTGGGAGTTGTGGATAGAGGAGGAGGATCCAAAAAGGGGATCTTGTACCCCTGCTCCACGATCTTGAGGGACCAAGGGTCCGTGTCTCTCTCTCTCCATGCTCCCGCAAAAAACTTCAGTCTGGCTCCGACTGGTGTCTGAAGGACATGTTCTTCATTTCGATGTCTTGGGCTTGAAGGAAGCTCTTCCTCTTGAAAGCCCTCTCCCTCGAGGAGCTGCTCTCGAGGGAGGAGCTCCACGAAAGGGTTTAACCTTCTTAGGAGGTCGTACAAATGAGGACATAGAAGGAACTGCTGGACGTCTCGAGGACTGTGCTAAGAGGTCCTGCGTAGATTTTTCCTGCAAGCTACATTGCCAAGGTCCTTGAAACCATAGTCTGGGGGAAGAGATGGTTCGAAAGAGGTGAAAAGAGCAGTTCCGCTTTCTGAGCGGGTGTAACCGATCTAGCGGTGAAATTACAAAGAAGAGCTCTCTTCTTAAGGAATGCCGTTCCGAAGTGCGAAACTAGCTCTTCCGAACCATCCCTGACGGCCTTGTCCATGCATGATAACACGCTGGACAGCTCCCCCAGACTGAGCGAGCCCGGGCTTCTAGATTGCAGATCTAGAACTCCCAAGCACCAGTCCAAGAAGTTGAAGACTTCGAGAGTCCGTAGCAGTCCTTTTAAGTGATGGTCCGTTTCCGTAGGCGTCCAAGACACCTTGGCTATGGATAAAAGGGACCTCCTCTGGGCATCTACTAAGCTAGAGAAGTCCCCTTGAGCTGACGAAGGGATCTTCACACCCAAGTCTCCCTTGGTCTCGTACCAAACGCCCCCTTTACCACTGAGTCTAGAGGGAGGAAGGGCGAAAGTTGACTTGCCCTGATCCTTCCTTCGATCCATCCAGTCCTGGAGTTTCTTGAAGGCCCTCTTGGTGGACAGCGAAGACTTCATCTCCACAAACTCCGGGGTCTTACAAGACTTGGAAGACGAAAACTGCGAGGAAGGAGACCTGGGAGCTGCAGGCTGAAACTTGTCCCCGAAAGACGAACGTAACAGCCGCACAAGAGCCTTGTAGTCCGAGATGGACGAAACAGAAGAAGGTTTCTCTTCAATCGAGTCCGCCGGACTACTCAGCTCTCCTTCTTCCCTAAGAGGAATAGGAGACCGCCCATCCGGAGAGGGCGTATGCCCAGTGGGTCTGGCCTTGATCAAAGACCTCCGCTGCTTGGAAGCAGAAGCCTCATCCATGATACCGTCCTTACGACGATCCTTACTGCTCGAAGGAGGCAGAGCGTCTTGACAGCGCTGAGCGTCCTGAGAGACGACCGAGACTGCCTTACTTCTATCCGAAAGGATGCTTCGTACAAAAGCGACCAGATTTAGAAGCTAACGCGTCTTTCTGAACGCTTACGAACTCCTTATAAGGAGACACGTCACTCCGAGCATCCACACGAGCGTCCTGCTGCACGTCCTCTTCCTGCTTGGCGTCCTCCGAAGCGTCCTGGAAAGCGTCCTGCTGAGCGTCCTCAAAAGCGTCCTGCTGAGCGTCCTCTCGAGCGTCTCGTCGAGCAGCCTGCCCATGACGTCGAGAGGGAAAGAAAGCATCCTGATGACAAGCTTTCCTACCAGGAGAACGAGATCGGCGATGAACCGAAGGAGACGCATTCGGGGAAAAAGACGAACGCGGAGAGGGAGAAGGAGACTGCTTCGTCCTCTTGACAGGCAGCCTGACGTCCTTCCTCCGCTTAGGCTCGACTGCTGCTGGGCGAGTCCTCTGAGCCATCAAAGAAGATAACTGGTTCTGAAGGGACAAAAGGATGTTCTTCGTAGGCGAAGAACCAACAGAAGGAGCAGGACTGAGCCTGCGAGAAGACGAGGGGCGAGGGGACGCCTCCTTCCTTCTCACAGGTATGGCTACCTGCTTCTCCAAACAGCGACTGTAGCGCATCTCAGCGTCATCACCGGATGACATCCTACCTCTCTTCTGAGGCGGAAAAGCGTCATACGCATCCGGAGAAGAGCGCAACGAAACTGGAGAGATAGGACGTGAAGCGTCCTCACTACGAAAAGTCCTTTTCAGAGGATGCGAGTCTCTCTGAGCGCTCCACCCCTTGCGTGGGGAGGACGCCTCAGAGGACGAAAAACAGTCCTTAAGGATACGCGCCCATGCACGCTCCTTGGCAGCCTGGGAACTTGCAACAGGGCCTGCCGAAGGGACGCCAGATCGGTGGGGAGCCCCCGTAACCCTCTTGCGGCTTTCGACATATCCACTCCCTGAGTCCTGGGAGTCCGATAGCGGTCTAGGCCTAGAGGCAATATGGGGCCCATCTGACGCCCCCTCCACAACACTAGGGGCACGATCACACACTTTCACTGAGCCAGTTTCTAAGGCCAACACTTTTGATTCAAGAGTATGTAACGACTCTAAAATCAGAGAAAGGGCATTACCTTCTCCAGACACAGAATCAGGGCCCGAAGGCAACATCACAGGTTTAGGAGAGACAAATTCTACAGGTGTTAATGCAGGTGAAATGTTACTTCCCTTACCTTTAGTAGAACCGCTCCTGGAGGAAGACCTCCTGATCCTATCGCGTTCCAATTTACGCCGATAGGAATCATACACCTTCCATCCATCATTGGTCAATCCTTCACATTCATTGCACCGATCATACAACAAACATACTTGCCCCCTACACCCCATACATACTGTGTGGGGATCTACCGAAGATTTAGGTAGCCTCACCTTACAATCACTCTTCACACACACTCTGAAACTCACTGCACTTGATCCAGACATCACGTTTACAGAAAAGCCAATCCAAAATAAAAAAACAGTCCACTATTGCGCGTGCCAATCCAACAATCCAGAATCAATAACCAAAAGACAATCCAGATACTTAAAGACGAGTAAATCCAAAAATCCTAGGCGGAGGTACTGCAAACAGTTGTTTACAGCACCGGCGACAGAAAAAATATTAATAGAAAATGGGAGTGGTTCCTGATATCCGCCTCCCAGCAGCGGGAATGGGTACTACCACCTGGCTGCCCACTGCGTGTGCCGCGAGTTTTGAAATTCTGTCGGACTTCAGAAAATACAGCTATATATATATCTGTCAGGTAAGTTTCATGAACAAATTGTTAATTATGTAACAGTACATTTTATACTTAAGTGGTTACATACTGTCCTTTAATATTCTATATCATTCCAGGCTGCCCATCACCTTTTCAAGCTCCCTCATCCTAGCCTGTCATCTGTAAAAAGCACACTGAAATTAGGTATGGAATTCATATTTTTTAGTTTTTACTGCAGTACTAAACATAGCTTTCTGAAATACCTGAAATAATATAGAACTTCAATTACTGTGCATATACATACCCTGTAATTATTCTTATCATTGCAGGCTCCCTCCACATGCACATTTCCATCTCCCACAACCTAGCTAACAGCTTTGAGGTTCACTAAAAGTTGGTAAGTATGAAGGAATTCCTAACTAAGTTTCATACATGTTATATCTTATAAACTACTGTATGGTATATGTACTACTGTAATATACTTTACTGCACAGAGGACTACAATATTAATATAAATTTTTTACATTCCAGAATCTCAGAACCCCTGAATGTTGAGGCTATGTGGCCACAAAAAATCACAATATTTGGAAGCAAATTATATTTTTCCTAACTATACAAACCTGAGGTCCTTTACATAAGGAATTACTTACGGCGTAGCTGGAATTACGGCCATTGAATCTTGAACAAGGTGGTTAGACAGTAACTACCATGTGGCTGGCAGGTAGGCTAGCCTGCCCGGATGTAAACACTCCACTTTGCCTTTCGGCCCAAGTTCAGATTGAGGGGTGGCATGAGGTGGGCATGTATGTAAAGGACCTCGGGTTTGTATAGTTAGTAAAAATACAATTACTTCTAAAAATTGTGTTTTGTTCCTACACGATATACAAACCCTCGGCCCTTTACATAAGGAAGACTTACTGATTGGTGGGAGGAATCTGAGTGAGCCTCTAGAACTGACTGGAGTTCTACACACCTAGGCTACCCCTCCTGGTCAAAAGAGTGAGGAGGAGTGCCCTGCCTCTGACAACTTGATCAGAGTATAGGAGCTGCATGATCAAAAGTCAGACTTCTGGGCCTTTTAGAAATGAGTGAGGAATCGTAACTCATCCAAAAATAGGCTGTGAAGAATATGTGGCGTCGGAGACATTAATGCAAAGTTCTGGGAAGGGTTTGCATTATTGTCAGTCTCCTTCCTCCCCTTGCTAGAGGAAGGAGCGGGATAGCTTCTATGATTCTGATAAGAAACATAAAAATGATATTGTTATGATACAATAAAGTTTTGTACAAACATACCTGGCAGATATATAGTACTTAGCTATAGACTCCGTCGTCCCCGACAGAAATTCAAATTTTGCGGCACACACTACAGGTAGGTCAGGTGATCTACCGCCCTGCCGCTGGGTGGCAGGACTAGGAACCATTCCCGTTTTCTAATCAGATTTTCTCTTCCACCTGTCTCCTGAGGGGAGGCTGGGTGGGCCATTAATCGGATATATCTGCCAGGTAAGTATGTAAAAACTTTACTGTATCATAACAATATCATTTTTGTACATTCTACTTCCCTGTCAGATACATACTTAGCTGATTGGCACCCTTGGTGGTGGGTAAGAGACAGCTACTACTGAAATAGACAGGTAAACAACATACGTTGTAGGTAAAAACAAAAAACCTTGGTTCCTACCTCATTAGGCGGAAGACTTCGTGGCTACTGCCCAGGAGTCTGCTTCGCCTCAAGAGCCTCAGCGAGATAGTGACCTATGGCTAAGAGTTCTTGTGGGTCTGTCAATGGGGTCTTATCCACTTACTCGGCAGAGCCTGAAGGCATTTGTCAATGGGTGCTAAACCACTAACATGACAACACACCTGCTTATAAGCATAATCAAGGAGCAAACACCGATCCCGATCACCTGATCCTAACACCCGGGTTAGTCTAAGGATTGAAAGGAGTTATCCCCAAACTCCTAACAAACGACCAAAAAACTCAAAACCATAACCAAAACGAATACAAACAGATATAATATAAAAAGGTTGTACACCCTCCCTTGTCAGACACACACCCAGTTCCTTTCTGACAAAGGCGACGGCCGCCTGTGCGACATCTTGCGCCCCTGCCAGGAGAAAACCACGAACATATCTAACAGGAGAGTTTAACTTACACAGTAAATTAATTAAAATTTTAATACAACTAAAAAAAAAATTAAGGATCAGAATTTGCTCCATGTCCCAGCACCGTATCCGCCGAAACATACGGACCAAAAGAGAAGCATTTCTCGTATGTTACCCTGACATCCTTTAGGTAATGAGATGCAAAGACTGAATTGCATCTCCAATACATTGCGTCAAGGATGTCCTTCATAGACATATTCCTTTGAAAAGCCAATGAAGTAGCAACTGCTCTCACCTCATGAGCCCTGACTCTGAGTAACTTGAAGGAGTCATCCAGGCATTTATCGTGAGCCTCTGTAATAACACTCCTTACAAAGAAGGCCAAGGCGTTTTTAGACATGGGTCTCTTCGGGTCCCTTACAGCACACCAGAGACTTTGTTGACAACCTTCAAGTTCCTTCCTCTTATTAAGATAAAACTTAAGAGCTCTCACTGGGCAAAGAGATCTCTCTATATCTTCTCCTACCAGGTTAGAAAGTCCTTTCACTTCAAAGCTCCTGGGCCAGGGCTTCGAAGGGTTCTCGTTCTTAGCCAGAAACAATGTCTGGAAAGAAAAGATAGCTGAATCTCCTTTAAATCCAACACGTGAATCTAGAGCGTGGAGTTCACTCGTTCTCTTAGCAGTAGCGAGGGACAACAGGAAAATACACTTCCTAGTTAAATCTCTAAAAGAGGCAAGGTGAGGAGGTTCAAACTTGTCCGAGGCCAGGAATTTCAGGACCACGTCAAGATTCCAGCTAGGAGTACGAGGAGTTCTAGACTTGGAAGTTTCGAAAGACCGTATAAGATCGTGGAGATCTTTATCCTCAGCTATTTTCAGGCCCCTATTCCTGAAAACAGCTGATAACATACTCCTGTATCCTTTGATGGTGGATACCGATAAGTGTGATTCCTCTCTAAGGAAAATAAGGAAATCGGCTATGCTGGTCACAGAGGTATTGGAGGAGGACAGCTTCTTCGACCTACACCATCTCCTAAAGACTTCCCACTTCGATTGGTAAACCCGTATTGTTGAAGATCTGCGGGCTCTAGCGATAGCGCTGGCAGCTTTGCGTGAAAAGCCTCTCGCTCTGACAAGTCTTTCGATAGTCGAAAGGCAGTCAGAGCGAGAGCGGGGAGGTTTTGATGAAACCTCTCGAAGTGGGGTTGTCTGAGCAAATCTGTCCTGTTTGGAAGAGCTCTGGGGAAGTCCACTGTCCATTCCAGTACCTCTGTGAACCAATCTTGAGAGGGCCAAAAGGGGGCGATGAGAGTCAATCTTGTCCCCTTTGAGGCCACGAACTTCCTGACCACTTCCCCTAGAAGCTTGAATGGGGGAAAGGCGTAGGCGTCTAAGCCCGACCAGTCTAGGAGAAGGGCATCGACCGCGATTGGTCTTGGATCCTCTACTGACAAGCAGAAGTTGTCTATTCTCTTGGAGAGGAATGTGGCGAATAGGTCTATCTGAGGCCTCCCCCACAGAGACCAGAGGCTTTGACATACTTCTGAGTGGAGGGTCCACTCTGTGGGAAGGACCTGATTCCTCCTGCTCAATCTGTCTGCTCTCACGTTTCTCTTTCCTTGGACAAATCTCGTAAGGAGGGTAATATTCCTTTCTTCCGCCCAGATCAACAGATCTCTCGCCAGTTCGTAGAGGGAGAAAGAATGGGTCCCCCCTGCTTTCGGATATAAACCAGAGCCGTGGTGTTGTCCGAGTTGACTTGGACCACCCTGTCTCTGACTTCTGACTCGAAGAACTTTAGTGCTAGGTGAATTGCCAACAGTTCTTTGGAGTTTATATGCCAGGACACCTGCTCCTTTGTCCAGGTGCCTGACACTTCCCTTGCTCCTAGTGTTGCTCCCCATCCTGTCTCCGATGCCTCGGAGAACAACACTTGGTTGGGGCTCCGAATGGCAAGGGACAAGCCCTCATTCTTCTTTAGAGGGTCCAACCACCACTTCGTTAAAGAGTCTGTCAGTTGTCCCGTCTTCCAATTCCACACTCTCCGTAGGAAGAATTGAAGGGGGCGAATGTGAAATCTCCCTAGGGAAAAGAACTGCTCCAGCGAGGAAAGGGTCCCCAGTAGGCTCAACCATTCCCTCGCTGAGCTGCGTTCCTTTTCTAGGAAGTTTGAGACTTTTGAGAGCCTCGAAGGAGTCTTTCCTGCGAAGGAAAAACCCGAAAACCCCAAGAATCCATCTGAATCCCCAGATATACCAGGTTCTGGCTGGGGATCATCTGGGACTTCTCGAGGTTGACGAGTAATCCTAGAGACCGTATCAGGTCTAACATAGAAGTCAAGTCCTCCAAACGCTGGCTTTCTAACTTGGCCCTGATGAGCCAATCGTCCAAGTAAAGGGAGATGTTGATCCCCTTCAAATGAAGCCACTTCGCTACGTTTCTCATCAGGCACGTGAATACCTGAGGAGCGGTAGACAGGCCGAAGCACAAGGCCCTGAACTGGTAGATCTTGTCCTGGATCATGAAGCGAAGATACTTCCTTGACGAAGGATGAATGGGAACGTGGAAATAAGTTGTAAGTCTAGGGAGACCATCCAGTCTCCGGGACGTAGAGCCGAAAGAACCAAGGAGGACGTCTCCATGGAGAATTTTTTCTTCTCCACGAACCGGTTCAGAGCGCTCACGTCTAGTACAGGCCTCCACCCCCCCGAAGCCTTCGGGACTAGGAAAAGGCGATTGTAAAACCCCCGGGGAGTGGGGGTCCTGTACCAACTCGATGGCCTCCTTGTTCCACATTTGATCCACCATCTGAAGGAGAGTATCTCTCAGAACAGGGTCTTTGTACCTCACGGACAGTTCCCTTGGGGTCGTAGTTAGGGGAGGTCTGTCCTCCAAGTGGATGAGGTATCCCTTCCTCAGAACCGACAGCGACCAGGAGTCGGCTCCTCTCATGGCCCAGGCTTCTGCATACTTCAGAAGTCTGGCACCCACAGGTGTATGGAGGACCTGAGAATCTCTTGCCTCTCTTGAAAGGTCGGAAAGCTGACCTTCCTCGCTGGTCCGAACTCTTCCTTTTAGAGAGGGGTCGTGTCGAAGAGCCTCCACAAAAGGGCGGTTGAGGCGCACGAGTGTCCTTCTTTGCAGCAGTCACAGCAGGGCGGTTCTTCTTGGCTGACTGCACAAGAAGATCCTGAGTCGCCTTCTCAGTTAGCGAGCGAGAAATATCCTTCACTAACTGAGAAGGGAACAGATGATCCGACAAAGGAGCGTAGAGTAAGGCAGTCCTCTGAATCGGAGAGACAGCTTTGGTAAGGAAAGATCCGAACACCGATCTCTTCTTAAGGACACCAGATCCAAAAAGGGAAGCAACCTCGCCCGAGCCGTCTTGTACTGCTTTATCCATACAGGATAGGATGCTATGTAGAACATCAGGGCTGAGAAAGTCTGGGTCCTGGGTCTTCTTAGCCAGCACCCCAAGGGACCAGTCCAGGAAATTAAAGACTTCTAACACGTGGAAAAGTCCCTTGAGGAATGTTAAGGACTCTGAGATCTCAGAGACAATGTTACGGTGTCGAAATATCCTGGTTAAAGGTCGACACAATTTTACGGCCTCTGAGAGAGGTCCGCTTCAGGTTCGATATGAAATAAAAAAAAAATATATCAACACAAACAGCTGAAACTGGGGATACAAATATAGAAAGAAACACTAACACAACAAAGGTTTATTTACAAGCTTACTAACAAAGGTAAATGCAGAATGGTATCTCCTATTTACATTAAAAGATAGAATCTTACACTGCATGAACTGGGGGAACAGTGAGGCAATTCAAATACGTACTTGCTACTCGATTTGGCGATTCAACGCCCTGGCTTCATAAATGTAGAGCGGCAATTGCAGTCGTCCTCTTGACTCCGTATTGCAGAAACTAGTCTACTTGAAAGGCAGGAACTACCCAAAACCTGTAAGAGGACCTTTTCTTCTCTGAAGTTTGCTCGACGTCGAGAAAACACGGCCGTCCACTCCTGAAGACGACTAGACCAATATCCAACCAACTCTCGAACAACTCTTCTTTTGATTGATACTTCGTCGGTTCCTTCGTCTCTAATCTCTCTCTGACGATCACTGCTGCTGATCTCTCACTGATAATCTGATCTGTGGCTCTTACTAACTGGTGATCTCTCTCTTTTACAATCTCTTCCTTCTACGATCACTGCTCTCCAAAGTTCGTTCGTCGTATTTATACGGCATTCTGGGGGCGGAGCCTACGGCGAGCGTCACAGACTCCCGAGTTTACTAGGACTCCCTAGATGAATCTAGATGAGGTATTGCATCAGAAATCGCTGCGTTTCTCACGTAACATTGGCACGTTTTTGCGCTCCACAACACGCCCGACGATTCCAGAACAGCCTCGAGGAAAAGACGCCTCCAACACGGGCGCGAAAACCTCCTTACTGCCGAACTTCTCGAAAATGCGTTCTCCTTTCCTTTATCTTCCTTTGCTATGAAGCAATTACCATCGCACACTCCCCCCAAAAGAGAAAAAAAATGAAATCAACTGATTTTATTTTTTTCTAAAGAGAAGCAAGAATTAAACAGCGGGGAAACAATTCTGCATAAAGCTTTAATCAATCCGTCAAACACCACACAATTCCCCACCTCAACACACTCACTCGTGCGATAACAGAAAACGGTTATTAGGCTACTCATTCTGAGAAATCTCCAGAGAGGCTATCTGCTATAACATTAACCTTCTCTCTTACTTTTTCCGTTTTCTGAACTTTGATTAAAACTTATAAATACTAAAACACCTCTTGTGTTTTACTCATAACTAATCTCACTCAGTAACACTGTTACACGGGCGGAGGACACGGCACGGGGCGTTTATAATTCTGAAGCAAATTTACATTTATTGCCTTTGCTCTATTCTTACCCACATTAATTCTATAATGTATATTTCCCCTCTTCTCTAAAACTGAAAAAGGACCGTCGAAATTATGAGATAAAGAGGAACCTTCTTTCTGGACTAGTACTAAAACTTTATCTCTTACACACAAACTTCTCTCTTTTGCTCTAAGATCAGGTTTTCCTTCAGTTTCCCCTTGACTTCCGTTCGGGTTTTCTTTCGCTAAGTGCCAAGCGCTTCCATTCTCCTCCGCTAGCTGCCAAACATCTCTTAGATTGTTTTTATAATACTCAAGATTAGTTATGCAATCATCTCTACCCTTACTTCTAGGCAAAGGTACGAACATATTTATAAATTCATTCTCTAAAGATTTGCCTACTGAAGGATTATTACACAACTGAACTCTAGGAATTACTTGAATTGGTTTCCCGGCAATTTGATATTCATGACAGCTTAAAGCATACCTCGTCACGTCATTTTTATCCTTAAGCCAAAAGTACGCCCTACTAATACACTTGAAAGTTTTATTTACTCCTAAATGTCTTTTCTCATCATGTGCTAACTTCAAAATTAATTCATGAAGCTTCCTAGAAACTACAAATTTTTCTGTGATTCCCCCTTTACTACCAGACTTAGGACAAACATGACACGAAACTTCGTCCTTTACACAAAAAGTTTCCTTACACACATCATCGAGATCATCATCCAGCTCATATTAAAAAATTCGGGTTAGTGTCTCATCCTCTCTCTGCAACTTGACTAGCTCATCCTTATCCAAAATGTTAAGAGCCTAATTCATCACCGTAACTAGGACTAAATACTGGTACATTTACTACGTTACTCCCGACAGCTACGCCTTCTGTTTGGCTATCACTGTCAACCTCGATAGAGTCCGGTTTCTCAGCCACACTCATGCTAAGATCAACCTCGCTACCTCTATCACACTCGTTCGAATCCACGAACTCACTCACATTCGAATCCACGAACTTACTCACGTTCGAATCCACGAACTTACACTCGTTCGAATCCACGAACTCACACTCGTTCGAATCCACGAACTTACTCACGTTCGAATCCACGAACTTACTTTCGTTCGAATCCACGAACTCACTCTCGTTCGAATCCACGAACAAATTATGACCGTAGTCTATATCTGTATCTAAACCCGACCTACTTACTACCATTTCAGGCACTGGAATATTCCTCACAACAGGATTCACATTCTCGGATAAAGCTAAGTCGTTACCGACAATAATGTCAACGCCTTCAACGGGCAAACTGTCCACAACTGCAAGTTTTACTTCTCCTGACACTACCTGACTTTCTAAATTCAACTTCAACAAAGGACAAAGAACACAAGTGTTAATAAATCCACCTAACATAACTTTCTCTTCCATATTGATTTCTGCCCTGTTCGGCACACACTCCTCGAATCAGTGAGACAGCAGCACCTGTGTCTTGAAGCAAGACCACTTCTCTCGAATCTACTCCTCCAAGAAAGGAAACTACGCCTTCTGACAGAAATTCGCCAAAAACTTTCCTAGTTTCTCTCATCACATCATTCCTACTTGACGAAAGGTTAACTAGAGACACTGGTTTCTTACCGTCCTTCCTTTCTACTGCACAATTCCTCGCTAAATGCCCTTTCCCAGTACATCGGAAACAAGTTAATTCTGAGCCACTAGATGCCACTTTACTCTTACAAACTTTAGATGTATGACCAGGTTTTCCGCATGTATAACAGGAATAGTCACTTTTACTCGCATTGCTATTACTAGGACTGAAACCTTTACTGCTTTGTACTCTACCAGACAAAGGATCATTTCGTTTCTTACTAACACTCAAATTATGAGTTAGACTATATTCGTCAGCTAGCCTAGTTGCTCCTGCAAAAGATACTTCTCGCCTATCCTCTATATAAAGCTTAATCTCAGGGGACACGTTACCTTTGAAGTTTTCTAACACCACCAAGTTCTTCAAACCGTCAAAATCCTCAACCTTAGCAGAAGTTAACCAATCAAAAAACAGCCTATCTAACTTCTTACCGTATTCTACATACGTAATATTTTCATCCTTTCTCAAATTTCTAAATTTCTTACGGTACGCCTCCGGTACTAACCTATATGTCTAATGTCTTATCGCTTGGCGATAGACTTTTTGTTCTTCCCTTACGGCTGTTATCCGTAAGTAATGTTTGGTTCCTCTCATCTCCCTTGGATATCTTAGTAGAGAGGTTCTTTCTTGTCTAGAGGAGATGATTCAAACAGGCTAGTTGAACAAGTTAACAACTTTATTCTGTAACTCCATACTAGGAGATGCAGCTCGGTCGGACGACCGATATGTTTGATAGTTGGCGTGGAACTGCCATTCTAAAGCATCGCGTCGATAGCGGAACATTAGCTATCTCAGCAATTCATATAAAAACACATACGTAGTTCGCCGGCTCGGAAGTTACAAGTTTCCGGCGTAGGTTAACAGGTCAACCGCTTCCCATGGAAGTTGTTGTGCAAAGCTATCATAACATAAAAATGTTGACAAAGCTTTGAGCTAGATCAGGCTACTGCAGACAACGCATAGCGTAATCTAGGTCTGCTTTGGTCACGTAGAACCCTCCTAATGCCATGACCCCAGGTCACTGGTTTATATATATAATGTAATTCTTACATTAGGCTCGGTCTGCTACCTATTCAAGCCTTGAATAACAAAAAAAATTACTTTAAACATTGTTCATAGGAGCGTGCTCGTAACATACTAAGTGATTAAATGCATAAAAAGGTTCTGTTACATACCCTTGTTGACATATTCATAAACAAAGATAAATGCATGGAAAATATATATCCATGTTTGGTAATCAATAATGATTATGTACCCAAAAATAATAAAATGGTAAAAATCAAAACATGTATACATGATTAATATGATACAGGTAACCTGATTAAGAATAATGGTTACTAAATATGATTATAGCATGATCATGGATAATTGTTAAAGAGTACTTTGTCACTCTTTATAATAGATAAATATAATTGTATAAGTATATAAAAATGTAATTCTGCAGAAATTCAATATATAGGGCTGATATTTTATTAGGTGCCCGAAAAAATACCTTTAGGAATATATTAATGTATAATATTGGGCTATAATGATTTATTAGGCGCCCTGAAGATACTTTAACTGTTCAAATGCAAAGGCGTGAGTCTTCTGTCCTACATTTTTGCCAGCATACGGACCGCTTTTCACACAACACAATTCCAGACAATTCCCTAGGCACGAACTGAAGTGGCCAGGTTCAGGCGGCCCTAAACGCAAACGACTTGAGTTTAACGGGTACGTCATCCAGACGGGCCAGTACGTTCCCTTGGAGATCCTTCTGTTTACGCCTCAGCCTACGCCAAGCAAAGATGTTGACGGCGATAACCAATATGGCCGTCACGCTGAACACGGCTAGCAGAATGTAGTAGCGAAGATGTTCTCCACCTGCATAAGTCGATGACGCGTGGGTCATCTCAGCCAGTTGCGTCAGACGATGAGCTACTCGCGCGTTGTATGGGAGAGGTAGTGATGGGATGATTGTGGTAGCCCACGTGTAGTTCGCGAAATACGCCTTCTCACGTATTATCGTGTTGACCCCTCTGACGGTATAGTTTGTAGATGTCCCCGTACAACCATCGGCTGCTACGAAGATAGGGGCATGGGCGGTGGATGTGTCCGGACACACGACGTCGAATCCGGCCTTATCATAACGGATCCAGGAACCATTATTCATCCTGTAATTGAATGTATTACCGTAAAAGGGATAAAGTTTCCCCAGACAACCTTCGCTTGTATGAGAGAGGAGAGCCATTTAGCACTATGTCTAACTCACATGAATCCGTTGATATAGGATAGAATTCAAAAGAGTCAGCTGTACAAATTTTATTATTCATGGCTTCTGAACAGTGAGTGAGTTTATCTAAGTCTCTAATGACTGTAAATGATTTCTTATCAGAAGAAATCAGTACATGCCCCGTTAAATTAGGATATTACTGGATTTGAGTTATTCGTCATAAAAGTAGGAAACGGTGCTATTTTGTATGATTGCCAAGCATCGGAAGAATCAAAAGGAATTGTGATCATAATTCTATAATTTTCAAACGCTGACTGATATTAGGCTATAATAGAATTCTACTTTATGGGCATCTAATAAAGGAATATACCCTAGCTTCTCCCGTCCGTTTTCCAAAGTTAACGTCAGATCTTTAATAGGCATGAGGTGAGGAAGATAACACACCCTTTGTTGCTAACGTAATTGCTTCTACGTAATCTTTTGACTTTTCAATAAAATGTGATATTTTCACACGGATATGATCTATTTTCGAACTATAGTAAGCTAAAGTAGCCAGCAAATGTTGAACTTCCATGACCTGATCGATATTATTTGAATGTTCATTAACGATATTCATTATTTGATTGATCGAAGATAACTGGCTGCGCGAAGTTCTGATAAGGCCAGTTCCGTTTGTGTTGCAAAAACTCAATTCTTTTATTTTGATTATTTATCTTGAGGCGATTTGAGATTCCTAAGCCTAGATTCGCAACTGATCCTAAGATGTTTAGTCCAGCTAGAATAAGCGGGTTGCGGCGTTCAAGAGTATTGTGCCGCACAGACCACATCAGCAGGTCACGAGCGAGTTCTTCTGCCTCGGCGGTTTTTATTTTGTATGGTCATAAGACAACATTCTGCGACGCTTATTGTTTGGGCTAGTGAAATCTCTGAGTTAGCATGAAAATTACGTTCATGCATTTCCTTAAGGGAAATACCAAACCTCATCAGGTCATTCTTTAAGTTAAGGACGTCATCTTCAGGTAAGAAAATAGCATGCATATCTACTTCGATAATAATTATTACTTGACACGATGAATACATCTCGATTCTCTCGATAATCGAGCCATGATTAAATTCTATGTCTTAAGTCCTAGCGCTCTTTCCATACAACAAAGATGTCTGAATACACAATATCACTCCTAACAATAACAGATTCATTTTTTTGAAAACCTGCAATGAGTAAAACAGATGTAATAACTCGCGTAAAAGAATAGGTTTACATACAATATGATTAATAGATACTATATATATATAAATTATTATACAAGTTTCATAAATACAACCATTTTTTCCCTCACTCCATCTACCTTTCTTTAGATTCTGATATGTGCCAATGGGACTATTCTCACATCAGTGGGTTTGGATACATTTTGAACCCTAACTCTATTGGCCGTTAAATTTTCTAAAATGTTAAACGGGCCTTCAAACTTAGGTGTCAGTTTATAATTTAACCCTTTACGCACGTATACTTGTATGTATACCTGATCGCCCACAGGCATATGTTCTAGTTGGCTTAGCTATTTTATCATGATTTTTTTTCATTATTATCTGTGCTTCTTCTAAATTCTTACGAATTATATTATATCGACTTATGCTTGCATCCATAACATCCTTTAGAGGATTTGATAAATTAGTTGTAGGCTTTAAGATGTGGAAAGGCGTTCGGGCCGGGATACCGTACAGTGCCTCGTGCGGTGTCATTTTAATGGGAATGGGACAACTGGTCGCGACCGACTGGCCATGGCCCACTGGCCGCAGCCCAACTGGCCGCAGGGGCCGACTAGCCGCAGCCCAACTGGCCATAGACGAAGAGATGAGAGAAAAAAAATGATTTCTGTCTATCTGTCTGTCTGTCTCTCTCTCTCTCACACAGAAAATATTTAGATACAGTAAATCTAAAAGACGAAGAGTATCTGAGAGGAATTGCTCATAACTTCTCTTAAGATATATAGTTATGTAGCTGCTATTTTAAGCAGTATTTATATTCCAATAATTCAACTTTTTAATGAAATTTAACTTTTTTTATCTTTAATTATCTTTTATTTTCTTGATTTTTTTATTCAATAATTCAGCTTTTTAGTGAAATTTAACTTTTTTTATCTTTAATTATCTTTTATTTTCTTAAATTTTTTATTCCAGTAATTCAGATTTTATGTAACTTCTATGTAATTCAGCTGTGTAATAAAATTTACATTTTAAGTATTATTCTTTTCTTAGAGAAAACCTCTTTTCAAAAATGATATGCATACATGAAATAAATAGTTTATAACCATTAACAATAATTACAAAGTTCAACAATGTATTTAAAACAGGAAACAGTCCAATTGGCAAAGTATCAAGCTCTCATTTAAAAAATGAAAATAGTTTACAACCATTAATAACAATAAAAACCAGTTTTATTCGAAAGAGTTTATAACCAATAACAACAATCACAAAAATCAAAAGAGTATTTAAAAAAAAAATAGATAAATAAATAAACACTAGTTTCCTTCAAAAGATAAAAAAAAATCTTTCTCTCTCTCTCTCTCTTACCGCTGCGGCCAGTCGGCTGCGGCCAGTCGTCGGCTGCGGCCAGTCGTCCCCAGCGGCCAGTTGAGCTGCGGCCAGTCAGCCACGGCCAGCTGGACCACGGCCAGTCGGCCGTGGCCAGTTGTCCTAGACCCCATTTTAATAGACACGTGATACGAGTGATTAAGTGTGCTTAGTACCGCAGGTATGGCAATGTCCCAGTTGGGATCTGCCCCCCCTAAGGTGACCCTTAAAATGTTTAAAACCTTACGATTTGCCCTTTCCACTAGCCCATTAGACTCTGGGTGATAGATCATGGTATTGATTTTCTTTATACAAAGGAATTCGCACAAGGAGTTAAGGAAATGATTATTGAACTCCCCGCCCGAGTCTGAGATAATGATGTGTGGAATTCCATGTTTACAAATGTAGCACTCGTAAAACTTCCTAGCGCACTCAACCGCGGTTTTTGTTTTAAGCGCTATAAGTTCTGTATATCGAGTCAAAGCGTCTATAATTACTAGGAGGTGCTTATTTCCTCTGTCTGACTCGTAAAAATCCTGTTAATAAATCTAAATGTACTCTTTCAAAGGGTTGATTTGGCACGGGTAAAGCCCCTAGGCGACAGGTGTCTTCGTGTGCCCTTTGTATTCTTGACAAGTGCGACAATTTGCTATGTGCTTTTTTTCTTTTTTATCTGTAAGCATCGTATGCCAATAAAATAAGGATTTGGCTTTCTGTGACATCAAGGTATAACCCGGGTGTCCGTGCAGTGGATTTTCATGCAACCACTTTAAGACAGTGGGTATGAGTGAGATAGGCACCACCACCTGGTTGTTATTCAACTGCGGTGTGTTGCGGGTTTTCCTCGTCACGGATCTACACAGGATATTTTCCTGTAGGATATAATTCTGCTGCTTATACTTTAGGTATTCTTTTTCCTTCGGATTTCCGTTTAACGCAATGATGATTTTTTCTATTTGCGGATCTTTTCTTTGTTCCGTCTGTAATAGTTCAGCACTCCAGCCCAGATCTTCCTGTTCGGATATAGTTTTAACAACGGGCATGGAGGTTGAGATATCTATTAATTTTTTTCAGCTAATGGCTCGGTACAAGATGAAGAGGGTTGCGTGATAATGCGTCAGCAATGATATTTGCTTTCCCAGGTAAATACCCGATCCTCGCGCCAAAGTCCTGAATGATCATGTTGCCACCGAGTTCGCTTGGGGCTGTGACTAAAGCCTTTAAAGAAGTCGGTTAGGGGCTTATGATCAGTGAGAACCTTGACGGGATAACCGTAGATTATGAATTTAAAGTGCACGAGTGAATTCACAATAGCGAGCCCTTCCTTGTCTATTACTGCATATTTACTTTCGGAAGTCTCAGTTACGTGAATAAAAAGCTATAGGGAAAAACTGTCTATCATATTGTTGAAGCAATACCCACCTACTCCTAGGTCTGAGGCGTCTGTTGCTATGAAAAATTCCTTATTGAAGTCAGGAAATTTCAAGATAGGAGAAATACTACAGTTCATCTTTCAATTTATCGAACGCCTGTTGATGAATTTCAGACCATACGAAATCTACGCCCTTTTTTATAAGATCGGTTAGGGGAGCGGCTATGATTGAGTAGTTGCGGATGAAGCGGCGATAGTAACCGCTGCATCCTAAAAATTGCTGTATTCCCTTGACGTTAGTAGGTATCGGAAAATTACGGATAGCCGACACCTTATCGTGGACGACTTTAAGACCTTCACTAGAAAAAACCGTGAAACCTAGATAGACTAGTTCTGTTTTAAAAAAATTCCACACTTGCCTTATCTTTACCCTTAATTATGCTGCCTTAACCTTTGTAACACTAACTCCAATTTACGTAAATGCTCTTCTAATGTGTTGAAAGATTACTAAGTCATCCATGTAGGCATGTAGGATATCTCCCAACAAGTCTCCAAACACGACGTTTATCATACGAGTAAAAGTGATAGGAGCACAACGTAAACCAAAAGGCATACGCAAAATTCATAATGTCCCCTGGCTGTGCTGAAGGCAGTGTATGGGATACTTTCTTGTTCCATCGGAATCTGATGAAATCCTTTTAGTAAGTCTAGGCTGTGAAATATTTATTCTGGCCTAGTAAAGATAGGATATCATCGGTACATGGTACTGGGAATCTGTCAGGGATTGTTTCTTCGTTTAAACGACGAAAATCTACGCATATCCGCCAAGTTCGATCTTTTTTCGGTACTACTATTAACGGAAAATAATAAGGGCTGTTTGATTTCCTAATGACTCCTTCCTTTAACATTTTACCTACTTCCTCTGTTATCTCATTCTGAAATTTCATAGGAAGTCTGTACGAAGGTACATAGATTACTTTCTGTTTGTCCTTGAGCCTGATTTGATGCTCTATGACATCCGTTTTTCCTAAGGTTCCATCCGTAGTGGAAAAAACATCATGATATTTAGTTAACAGATTCAAAAAATTTCTGCTGAATTTCTTCTTCTTGAATATCTTTATTGATTTTGTTCTTTATAGATCAAAAGGGTTTCATCCGCGACTGATTGAGCGTGATTTATCTCAGCTACGGTAAGAATGCGATGTTTATAAACAAACTTCGGCATCCAAGATATGTTGATTTTTGTGGATTACTAAAGTGGTATTCAAATGATTACAGACTTCGATATTACATTGCTGTTGTGAGCCGACTGTATAAACGGCTTGTGTGACGGATAATCCGTGTGTTTCAGAGTTTCGGAAAGGATTAATGTTTCAGATCCTGGCAAGGTTCTTTTTTACACGCACTAATATATTTGAAGTTACGTTAGGCTCGAGAGTTTGCGTGCAAGCTGATATTACGGGTGAGCGAGAGTCTGTTGGGTTGCCTGTATTATTTCTTGGTTCATGAGACAGGTGATTGGTTCCGTAATGTAAGTGACAACTCTGTCTGTCTCTTTATTATCTAAAACAGATTTTTAGGGTATTAGAAGACCTATAGAATTTCCCTTTGATATACACGCCGTGTTTTGCAGGTGCTAAGATAATATTTTTGAGTGCCCATAGACGGGTATCCGATAATTACTGCGGGATACATATTAATGTTTTGTACAACGACAAAGGTATCAGCAAACGTGCGCTTACCGACCTTGTACTGTACATGAGTTACGCCCACAACATTTAATTCATTATTCCCAATGCCTGAGAGCCTTATTCCGGACTTTCTATAGGGAAATTTGAAAAGAGTAAATGATGAGTCCTTAAATCCATTATATTACGTGGACTACCAGAATCAAAGAACAAAGTGAATGACTTTATGGTCCAAATTTACTGCATGTAAGGTTGGTCGCAACTCGTTTTGACTAATAATTGCATGAATTTGTTGCAAATCTACGGGAACCTGCACAGATTGTTTTGATACGGCCGTGGTTTGTTTCATAGGAAAAATCAATTGTCTCACAATGATCTGATAAATGATTAAACTGATTATTTGATACAAAAGATGTTGATATTGATGACCCCAACATCGCCCTCTCCCCCCTTGGAGTGAACTACGTGGTATTTGTTTTGTTTATCACACCCTGAAAATTCGCTTGCCCTTGCGAGTTCTGGCTAGACGGCCCAGGAACAGAGGTACCTGAAGCACGATTTGTTTGTTTCTGCCTGTTGTGCAGAATTTCCGTTTGGTTGTTTCTTCTTATAGTACTGAGGACCCTTCCTTTTTATTTGCACTAGCAACTGGTTGCGTGTTTGTAGCGTTTGGCTGTTGATTCCTCGAGTAGCAACGGTTATATGAATGAGTTGAACTATTGTGTATTGAACAAAAAACGCGTCCGACAGTCTGAAATCAATGTGACCTGGTCGTTTACAGTTATAACAAACCATCCCTGCAACTTGATTATTATTATGTACCACATTTACTTGTTGTGGCTTGTTCTCATTTTTTGCAAAAACTTGAATGAGCGAAGGATCTAGGTCGGTACATTTAGACATGTGTTTTTTGATTTGTTTATACACATCTTAATTCCGTACTGTCGGGCTGAAATTTTTTATCAAAACACCGTACTAAACGCTTCAGGCAACATTACAGTGATAGACGTAAGGTAGATCAAACGGATAAAATCTTTCACTTTGATTTTAGCACCCGCAACCCACCCGGAGTTACCTAAACTATCCTGATATTCATTTAGCCGGTCGGCAATTAGCGCCGCCCGCTCGACACATTGAGCTGAGTCATGGAGGCTTGGTTAAGGATATTTCTCAATGCCAATACTACATCTAAAGCCTCTTCACCCCATACACGGCACGTAATCTAATTTTGAACTCGTCCATGTAAGCGCTTCTTGGAAAGAAACCCCCCTTAGATACGCACTTGCGTCGCCTTTCGCAAAGTCAACGAAGCTCTTGGCCTCCTGTAATTGTACTGCTGGGTCTGTGATGCTTTTTGCATTTAAATGAGCGTCTACAGATGAGATCCATGCCTCAACATTTTGAGGCAGGAACCCATTGACCCGACCTTGAAAAGGACTATCGCTGACCTCGCGCTAACGAGAGTCACCACGTTGGGGTTGCCAGCCGGAGTGGTTGCCATTTCGGCTTTCACTTTTTTCTTATCACTTCTATTCCTTGCAATCCTATCAAAATATCTATAAGAGTACACTCGACCACTACGTAAACGCATAAGCAATGTACTGTATAAGTGTGTTATAATAATAGGAAAATCCCCCAAAACGATACAAAAAATAAAATACAGATTAATATGATAAAATATTAATACGGAGAATTCCTGCAAGAAATGGTTATTGACAACTAGAAAAGAAAAAAAATTAATCTGCGGGCGAGAACCTCGTAGTTGAAGATAGGTTCTGTAATGAAGGAAGATTAATATGGCGAACAACTCACCCCCAGAATACTGGACGATCGACTCTTGATGAACAACACTTCACTGAGGAAAAGACCTGAATAGATAAAAATGGTACTTAGCTCCAGATTATATTGCGAAGGATTGTTGACATGGGATGACGTCACAGTTCCTGTCCACGTCTCGCGTCGGAAGTCGTGATGACGTCACGGCCTTCTCTCGGTGCACGATGCGCGGTAGAGTCCAAGATTGATGACGTCACAGCCTCCGTCCTTGCTAGATCGGGTGATGTTCTCTGTGTTTGTTTTCTTCTTTCCGTCGATGTTCGATGCTGCTCTCGTCCGGTGTAGATTCTCGAAGATAAGTGACAACAGTTGCTCAAACGTCAGTGTTAAATGCTTGTATTCCTCTCGATGAAGGACATAGTTGCGTCTTCATAAACTGTTGCGTTGATTGAAGATCCCGTTTCCTCTGTTTCGTTTGATGTTGAAGGTGGAAGTTAGTTCTTGTAGACCTTCGGTCGGCTGATATGGGTCTTGTTAATTATGTTCTTCGTTTATTCGCTTGCCACCACTTCTCATGTCTTATCGCTTGGCGATAGACTTTTTGTTCTTCCCTTACGGCTGTTATCCGTAAGTAATGTTTGGTTCCTCTCATCTCCCTTGGATATCTTAGTAGAGAGGTTCTTTCTTGTCTAGAGGAGATGATTCAAACAGGCTAGTTGAACAAGTTAACAACTTTATTCTGTAACTCCATACTAGGAGATGCAGCTCGGTCGGACGACCGATATGTTTGATAGTTGGCGTGGAACTGCCATTCTAAAGCATCGCGTCGATAGCGGAACATTAGCTATCTCAGCAATTCATATAAAAACACATACGTAGTTCGCCGGCTCGGAAGTTACAAGTTTCCGGCGTAGGTTAACAGGTCAACCGCTTCCCATGGAAGTTGTTGTGCAAAGCTATCATAACATAAAAATGTTGACAAAGCTTTGAGCTAGATCAGGCTACTGCAGACAACGCATAGCGTAATCTAGGTCTGCTTTGGTCACGTAGAACCCTCCTAATGCCATGACCCCAGGTCACTGGTTTATATATATAATGTAATTCTTACATATGCACTAAGAACGGTTTCTTTCACGATATCGTAATTATCACATTCCTTCTTAGACATGCAACTATACACAGTAAGTGCCCTACCACTCAAAACTGACTGCAAATATAAAGTCCACATTTCTTTAGGAGAACCTACTCGTTCCATTAACTTCTCAAAACACATGAAATATGTCGTACCATCTTCCTCATCGAATTTTGGTACTAATTTTTACACTGCACTCATACCTAACCTATCAGTTTCGTTTTCGTTCTGGCCTGACTGACTGTTAAGAGTGCTTTGTCTTAACCGAGCGATTTCCAACTCATGCATACGCTCTTTCTCTCTCTCTTCCTGCTCATGCATGCGTTCTTTCTCTCTCTCCTCCTGCTCATGCATACATACTTTTTCTCTTTCTTCCTGCTGCATTAACAACATTTCTCTCTCTTTTTGCATTTTCATTACTTCTCTCTCTCTCTCTCATACTTTTCTCTTTCTTTCTTTTCTACATACTCACGGAGATCATTCCCCTCCAGACCTGGTAGCTTACCTGACTCATAAACTCTTTCACCATCTCACTCATTCTGATTCTTTCTATATCCTCCCTGTTTCAAACTGTTAAAGTGTTGATAACCTAAGCAAGGTCGCCACAATGTTACAGACTCTGAGATCTCAGAGACAATGTTACGGTGTCGAAATATCCTAGTTAAAGGTCGACACAATGTTACGGCCTCTGAGAGAGGTCCGCTTCAGGTTCGATATGAAATGACAATTTGTCGAAAATTGCATTTTTCCTAACTATACAAACCTGAGGTCCTTTACATATAGTCCCACCTCATGCCACCCCTCACTCTGCGTATTTTGCATGGGCCAAAAGCAAAAGTGATTTGTTTACCTCCCATCGGACAAGCAGTTAACTACCGTTCTCCCCTTGTTCGAAGCTTACGACCATTCCAGCTGCCGCTAGCTACTTCCTATTGTTAAAGGACCTCAGGTTTGTATAGTTAGGAAAAATGCAATTTTCGACAAATTGTCATTTGTTCCGATACATAATACAAACCCTCGGTCCTTTAACAATAGGAAGACTCACTTCTTGGTGGGAGGAATCTGAGTCTTTTGATGAACAGATTGGTGTTCGTCCAACCCTGGAATGCCTCCCTGGTCGTAAGAGCGAGGGAGGGATCCAAGCCTCTGTCCGATTGATCGGGGTGTGCACCGCAGGATCAATGGTCAGACCTCTGAGCCAAGTACTAAGAGAGAGGCAAGCGTATCTATTCGTACCAGCAATGTAAAAACTTGTTCCTGTACAGGAGCAAATATAAAGTTATGGGTTTGTCTCTTGTTGGCATCCACTTCCCCCCCCTTGTAGGAGGAAGTGGTGGATATATGCTCCTATCCCTAATGAAAGGGATAGGTTGGAGCTCGGTTGAGTAGCTTACCTGCATCAAATTCCTTTCCAGCATGGTGACGACTGTGTCCCTCTGCCCACAGGTAGAGGTAGAGAAAGATGGTGAAGAGAAGCCAGTCACACTCTCATTCGCACATTCATTCTCCCAGGTCATACCAGGAATCGATGCTGTTCTGCTGCTCGGGGTGCTGGGTAAGCTTACACAACGTGTTGAGCAGCCACCACGGGTCCCAAGGAAAAAGTATCCAAGGACTTGTGGGCAATATCCCGAAGGTAGAAGGACGTGAAGGTAGTCTGGTTGGCCCAGACACCTGCCTTCAGGACCTGCGCCATGGAGAAGTTCTTACGGAACGCCAAGGAGGGTCCAATACCTCTGACTTCGTGGGCTCTTGGACGAAGGGTACGGGTGTCTTCGCTACCATCAGCCTCATACGCCCTCCTGATCACCTCACGTAGCCAGAAAGAAAGCGTGTTCTTGGATACTTCTTTCTTGGTAACCCCAGTGCTAACGAAGAGGCGTCGACACTCAGGCCTGAGGTGTCGAGTTCTCTTCAGATAGCGCCGTTAGCGCCCTCACAGGATCAAAGCAGTACTTCATCCGAATCGTTTATCGGTGAAGTCCATTAGGGAGGGGATTGTGAAAGACTCGAACCTGTCGTCAGGGATCGACGGATTCTGAGTCTTAGCTACGAAGTTCGGGACGAAATCGAGCGTCACAGATCCCCATCCCCTGGTGTGTTTAACATTGAAGGAAAGACCATGAAGTTCCCCTACTCTCTTCGCCGATGCCAGGGCCAGCAAGAAGAGGGTCTTGAGGGTCAGATCCCTGTCTGACGACTCTCGGAGTGGCTCGAAGGGTCTTCGAGTCAAACTCCTAAGGACGAGAGTCACATCCCACTCAGGGGGCCTGAGTTCCCTGGGTGGGCAAGACCTTTCGAAGCTCCTCATAAGCAAGGAAATCTTGAACGAATTCGAGATATCCAGTCCCCTCAGTTTCAGGACCAGGGCCAGGGCGGCTCTGTATCCTTTGACTGTGGGGACTGAGAGGAGCTTCTCTCGGCGAAGAAACACGAGGAAATCCGCTACCTGCTGAAGAGTGGCTCTGAGAGGAGATAGACTCCGTCTACGACACCAACCACAGAAGACGGCCCACTTCCCCTGGTACACAGCTGCAGAGGACTGTCTGACGTGTCCAGCCATCTCTGTTGCTGCGCTGCGAGAAAAGCCTCTCGTTCGCAAGAGATGGTGGATAACAGCCAGCCATGAAGTTGTAGGGACTGGACTGCTTGGTGGTACCATTCTACGTGCGGCTGGGCTAGAAGGTTGTGCCAGTGGGGCATCTCTCTCGGTGCTTCCGCAAGCAGAGCCAGCAGATCCGGATACCAAACGGCCTGAGGTCGTTTGGGAGCCACCAGGATCATCCTGAGATTCAGAGTGGCCAGCGCTCGGCTGATCACTTTTCGAATCAGACAGAAGGGAGGAAAGGCGTACACGAAGAGGTTGTCCCACGGATGTTGAAGAGCGTCCTCTGCAGCTGCCCATGGGTCCGGCACGGCTGAAAAGAAAACCTGAAGTTTTCTGTTGTGCCGGGTGGCGAACAGATCCACGACTGGTCGCCCCCACAGGTTGAAGAGCCTTTCCACCACATCTGGGTGTAGGGACCACTCGGTTCCTATCACCTGATCCCGACGGCTGAGCTTGTCTGCTACTACATTCCTCTTGCCTGGAATGTAGCGTGCTGACAGCTCTATTGAGTGAGCCGTGGCCCACTCGTGTACCTGCACGGTCAACTGGTGTAGCGGGAGAGACACTAGGGCCCCCTGCTTGTTGACGTATGCCACTACTGTGGTGTTGTCGCACATCAACACCACCGAGTGTCCCACCGAGCGGTCCTGGAATTCTTGGAGAGTGTAGAACGCCGCCTTGAGTTCCAGGACATTGATGTGAAGGTGCTTGTCATGATGGTCCCACACACCTGCAGCCAGCAACTCCTCCAGGTTTGCGCCCCATCCCTCGGTCAATGCGTCTGAGAACAGCAACATCTCTGGGGGGGGGAGTGCGGAGAGGCACTCCTCTTAAGAGGTTCCTGTCGTCGAGCCACCAGGCTAGGTCCTGCCTCACCTTCTCCGTCAGAGCCACGGGGAAGTAAGGTAGATCCTTTGCCTGTGACCAACTCTCCCTTAGCCTCCACTGGAGAGACCGCAGGTGAAGACGCCCGTGAGGGACTAACTTCTCGAGTGACGACAGGTGGCCGATCACGACTTGCCATTGCTGAGCTGCCTGTTCCTGCCGAGACAGGAACTGGACGGCTGCCTCCCTGAATTTCCTGATCCGCAAGTCTGCGGGAAAGACTTTCCCTCCTACCGTGTCGATCAGCATACCCAGGTACTTCATCTTCTGCTTGGGTTCGAGATCGGACTTCTCGTAGTTTATCACAATCCCCAGATCGCGACAAAATTTGAGGAGTCGATCTCTGTACTGCAGCAACTGCGAGCGGGAGCTCGCCAGGACCAGCCAATCGTCGAGATACCTCAGAAGACGTATCCCGTGCGAATGGGCCCAAGCAGACACCAGAGTGAACACTCGCGTGAAACAACTGTGGGGCGGTTGACAGACCAAAGCAAAGTGCCCTGAATTGGTACACCGTCCCGTCGAAGATGAAGCGGAGGTACTTTCTGGAGGACTGATGGATGGGTATTTGAAACTACGCGTCCTTCAGGTCCACTGAAACCATGAAATCGTTCTCCCTGATGGAGTCGAGCACGGATCGTGCCGTCTCCATCGTGAACCGAGTCTGTCGAATGAAACAGTTCAGGGGAGAGAGATCTATCACCAAACGCCAGCGCCCCGTTGCCTTCTCCACCAGGAAAAGGCGGCTGTAAAAGCCCGGTGACTAATCCTCTACGATTTCCACAGCTCGTTTGGTCAGCATGGTCTTGATCTCCTGTCGAAGAGCGTTGTCCTTTAATGAACCCCCGGACATAGGTTTGCAGATGGACCGGGTTGGAGATGAGGGGTGGCCGAGATTCGAAGGGTAGTAGATATCCCTCCCGAAGGACGTCTACTATCCAGGTCTCAGCGCCGTAGCACTGCCAAGTAGCCCAATGGCTCGCCAGGCACCCCCCCACTTCCGGCAGCACGTGAGGGGGAACGCCGTCCCTAGCGTTTCCCACCTCACTTCGACTTCTTCCCACCACCTCCTCGGGGAAAGGAGGTCTGGGAGGAGGGCTGGTTTCGGCCTCCCTTAGCAGAAGTCGAAGCAACAGGAGTCTTCACACGGGGCTTAGACGGGGCAACCATCTTAGCAGCCGAGGAAGCGCTAGCTAAACTCTTAGGCTTAGCCGCAGTAGCTCGAGGTTGCCCAGAAACCTTCGAGACTGCCTGGTGATTATTATTATTATTATTAAAGTAGTTTAACCAGACCACTGAGCTGACTTTCAGCTCTCATAGGGCTGGCCCGAAGGATTAGATTAAAATTAAAAAAAACCATGTCTAGGCCAGAGGCAAAGCTCTGGAACCGAAGTGTTTTTTCGGTGTGATGACGAATGCGTGAAAATTAAACTAAAAACTGCACAAAGGCACACACTCACACAGGAACACATGCACACTATAAATACATTTACTCATATATCCATATTTTCATAAAAAATGAAATCAGAATAAGTTAAGTAACATTTAAAAGTTTTGTTTTAAAATTCATTAGTCTAATAATTTTCGTATTTTCAAAGTTTACTTAGATTTATATTTT
>NC_061110.1:65466098-65484509 GCF_015104395.2 Macrobrachium nipponense | reverse complement strand
CATCTTCACCTGCGGTCTCTTCAGTGGAGACTGAAGGAGAGTTGGTCACAGGCAACAGATCCTCCAAACTTCCCAGTGTCCCTGACACTGGAGGAGGTGAGGCAGGACCTAGCCTGGTGGCTGGACGACAGGAACCTCTTAAGAGGAGTGCCTCTACACACTCCCCCCCCGGAGATGCAGCTGTTCTCAGACGCATCAACCAAGGGATGGGGCGCACACCTGGAGGAGTTGCTGACTTCAGGTGTGTGGGACGATCGCGACAAGCACCTTCACATCAATGTACTGGAGCTCAAGGCAGCGTTCTCGCGCTCCAAGAGTTCCAGGACCGCTTGATGGGACACTCAGTGGTGATTGATGTCGAACACCACGGTAGTGGCTATGTCAACAAACAGGGGGGCCCTAGTGTCTCTCCGTTGTACCAGTTGACTCGGCAGGTGCACGAGTGGGCCGAGGCTCACTCAATAGAGCTGTCAGCACGCTACATTCCAGGGAAGAGGAATGTGGTAGCGGACAAGCTCAGCTGTCGGGATCAGGTGATAGGAACCGAATGGTCCCTACTTCAGGACGTGGCGGAAAGGCTCTTCGACCTGTCAGGGTGACCAGTAGTGGATCTGTTCGCCACCCGGCACAACAGGAAACCTCAGGTTTTTTTTCTTTTCATCCGTGCCGGACCCATGCAGCTGCAGAGACGCTCAACATCCCTGGACAACCTCTTCGTGCATGCCTTTCCCCGTCAGCCTGATTCGCAAGGTGATCAGTCGAGTACTGGTCACCCCGAATCTCAGGATGATCCTGGTGCTGGGGCCATTTGGTATCCGGACCTGCTGGCTCTTCTCGCAGGAGAACCGAGAGAGATTCCCCCTTGGCACAACCTTCTCTCCCAGCTACACGTAGAGCGGTACCACCTAACAGTCCAGTCCCTACGACTTCACGGCTGGCTGTTATCCACCATCTCTGCGAACGAGAGGGCTTTTCTCGCAGCGCAGCCACAGAGATGGCTGGAAACGTCCATCAGTCCTCTGCAGCTGTGTACCAGGGTATTGATTACCAATTCGAATCTCTGTCCAGCAATCACAGACTTAGGTCTCTGGTTGGCTGGAATTCTCGCGTTTGCCATTGCAAGAATTTTCAGACAGAGATATGTCTCGTCAGACTCGTTATCATCTTTCTGTTTACCCCACGGTATAACAAAAGTCTGTAGCCTAGTCTTCTGCTTCATCGCACCTGCCCCATCGGCCGCTGCGATGACGCAGAATGATATTCTTCAGACAATTTAAGTTTGTCTCCTAATATACATTTCCTAATTTGTAAGGTGTTCAGTTATTCTTTGTTCACCCCAAATTGTAAATGAATAATGGAAGACTTCGCCTGTTCGACACCCTACTAGCTCTGCTTCCAAAGTAAATAGAAACGTCCTCCCTGATCCAACCCACAAGAAGCTGTTCTTCAGGCAGTACAATCCCTGTGTTTCCAGTACTGAAAGACTCCGATTTCATTGCAAACTCCGACTTTCTTGCTGAGCAGCAATGAAATAGCAGATTAGCTTTTTCAGTCCTCTGTAAAACAACCGGGATTAAAGCTGTCTTCACTGGTTGGTGTCATTGATGGTACTTTTTCTATGATCAGTATCTTGAGAGTTTACTTCTCTCGATTCAACTGTGAAGACATAGGTCCACATTCACCATAGTCATTCATTAGTAATATAGTATTGTTTTTCTTTGGTTGAGATTCCACTACTGATGAGAAACTTCTGTCTTGCCATCACAGGAACCTCGGTCTCTGGAAGGCAATTGACTATTGTCCAATGTGCACATGCCTTCTGAGAAACATCATCTCATCTCTCAACGTCATCGGTGAACAAGATAGACGATTTGTATGGTTATTCTCAGCAGAACCCTTCAAAAGGTGGGTGTCATGTTGTGACTACGTCTCAGATGCGTGGCAGCTCAGTCAGTCAGCATCTGTTGACGAGTCCAAGTCCTTCATGATCTGCACTGTGGACTTTGTATTGGTTAATCCAGATCAGTCATTACTTTGTCCTGTTGGTGTGCTGCTGTACCCATGAAGGATCGACATCCGTCATTTGACTGGAAGATAGATGAGGTCTCATTGCGACCATATTTATATCTTTCTTCCTTCGGGTCTGCCCACAAGTCCTTGGAACCTCCTTTCCTTGGACCAGTGGTGGATGCTTGCAGGTTGTGTTTGCTTACCCGGCTCCTTCAAGAGGACAAGTTGCATCTCGCCTATGGTGTGCGGTTCTAGAGGTAAGAAGGATGCGAGTGTGACTGGCCTCTCCACCTTCCCCACCTCGTCCTTCTACTCCTCTTCCTTCGGGTTGAGGATAAGGCTCGAACTTACACTGGCTGGCGGGGCGCCAATTGATGTGGTAAGCTTACATATTGAGCTTCCTTTCTATTTTTCGTATCAGAATCATAGAAGCAATCCCTCTCCTTCCTCTAGCAAGGGGAGGAAGGAGACTGGCAATAATGCAAACCCTTCCCAGAATTTTGCATTAATGCCTCTGACTAAATATTCTTCACAGCCCTTTTCACATGAGTTACGATTCCTCACTCATTTCGAAAAGGCCCAGAAGTCTGACTTTTGATCATTCAGCTCCTATACTCCAATCAAGTGGTCAGAGGCAGGGGACTCCTCCTCGCTCTTACAACCAGGAGGAATAGCCCAGGTGTGTAGAACTCCAGTCAGTTCTAGAGCCTCACTCACATTCTTCCCACCAGTCAGTGAGTCTTCCTTATGTAAAGGATGGAGGGTTTGTATATCATGTAGGAACAAATCACAATTTTTGAAAGTAAATTGTATTTTTCCTAACTGTACAAACCTGAGGTCCTTTACATTTATGCCCACCTCATGCCACCCCTCAATCTGAACCTGGGCCGAAAGGCAAAGTGGAGTGTTTACATCTGGGCAGGTGAGCCTACCCGCCTACCAGATGGTAGTTACTGTCTAACCACTTTGTTCAAGAATTTAATGGCCGTAATTCCAGCCTACGCAGAAAGTAATTCCTTATGTAAAGGACTTCAGGTTTGTATAGTTACGAAAAATACAGTTTACTTTTAAAAATTGTGATATTTCTTAACAGGTTTGAGTGATCAAGGGAGAGGTACGTACAATGGATAATGATTTCCGTTGGAACTGGATCCCCCAAATTTCAGAAAGTTATGGAAATGTTATAGAAATGGACACAGAAAAAAAAACTGTAGCATTTTTTGACAGGTAAGTAACTTTTTTTTTTTTTTCATTGTAACACAATCCCCAACAGTTCACATAAACCTATCCTTCATGGTCAGGCTACAACAGACAACTTAGAATGAAGAACACTTTCCTCTGACCAGCCCTGCATTACCAGTGCTCCAAGAATTATTGTGTGCTTTCATCAGGGCACACATGTTTTTGCTGTCCCTTGAATTATTAGAATTTTATTCATAGCACTAATTTTCACCATTTTTTCTCTTGCTGTGCTGTGTTCTCCTTTTTTTCTTGTTGATTAAAATAAAATCTACAGTTGTTCCTATGGAAATACAAACTAGCACCTATTTGTTCTGATACGTAATACAAACCCTCGGTCCTTTAACAATAGGAAGTAGCTAGCGGCAGCTGGAACGGTCGTAAGCTTCGAACAAGGGGAGAACGGTAGTTAACTGCTTGTCCGATAGTCGCGTCGCGACTGGGAGATAAACAAATCACTTTTGCTTTCGGCCGTGGTGTGACAAGACGTGTTCGTCATCGCTCTGCCCGCTACTCGTCGTATGCTTTGGTTTATATCATCCTTATTCTGTTTTGTCTGTAGAGTGAAAGAGACTTGTAAGTACAGTTTTTTCATTTTGTTTATTACATTGATTGTGAATAAACAATAAGGTGGATCAAGAGATGGAGCTTTCGCCGCGCCCCCCAGTCGCCCGTAGAGTGTGTCCCGGGCTGGAGGGGCGTAAGTGCGGCGGATTTCGCTCCTTTGTGGACGTAGATCCACACGAATTGTATACACGGTGTCGGGGGCGAGAATGCTCCCGAACCGAACCTTGCATTACTTGTATGAATTGGTCCGAGGCGCAGTGGGTTCTGTACGAGGGTAGGAAGAGACGTAGGCCTGCAAAGGAGTCGTCGGAAAGCTCTCCAGCGACTCCTTTGGTAACGGACACCTCGTCTTCCTTCTTGCCCCCCGGTCAGCCCCCACGTTTCGCGCCTTCCCCTGCGGGGGTGGTAGCGGAGTCCTGCTCCTCACTCGATCCATCGAGTGTGGAGGAGGGCGCTCGCTACCCGGATGTTCAGTTGTATTCGGGGTCTTCCGTCCGCTCTGGGTGGGGTTCGTCCCCCCCCAAGTGTGAGGGAACCCCTCTAACTCACCCGACTGTTGCTTCCGCAGGTGTGCCTTCCGCGAGAGACGACCTTGGGCAGGTGTGGGAGTCGCTGGGACTGCAGGGAGTACCGAGTATCCAGGGGTTGATCCAGCGGTTGGCGGGGTCGGCAGTGGTCACACATGGTGTGGTGACCACTACCACTACGACACTCACTACTCCAGGGTACACCGCCCCTCCGCACCTGGTTTACACTCCTCATGTGACTACGGTGACCCCGACAGCTGCAATACAGATGCCACTCGCTGCCGTGCCAAGGAGGGGCGTGCCACCTCCACCTGGTTTCTTTGTGCTGCCGACCCCGGACTTCCGCTGCCCAAAAAGCTCCCCCCTGGACCTGCCTCCTGTGCCGAGAATGCTGGTGGCCTACAATAAGAAGCTTGGGTCGCCTGATCTTGCGGCCGTACCTGCCGCTACCACCGTTGCTGGCCCAGCCGCTCATGACGCTCCTGCTGTTCCAGCCACTGCTGATGCTCCTGTTGTTCCTGCTGTTCCTGCTCCTGCTCTCGTCGTTCCTGCTCGTGGTGGTGCTGCTCCAGGCTCAGGTCCTTCCGGACAGGTGCAGTCGGGCCCTGTTGCTTCGGCAACTGCCCCGGCTCCGTCCTGGATGGAAGACCTGACGTCTGTCCTGCGAAGCCTGACGAAGAAGAGGAAGAAGAAGAGGAAGGTGTCGTTGTCATCTTCATCGTCTTCTTCGTCGTCTGCTGCCTCCTCTTCCCCTTCGACTTCCAAGGCTTCCAAGCCGAAGAAGAAGAAGGTTGCCTCCTCCCCCCCTAAGAAGGCTCCTTTGGGACCTTCTAAGGGCCCGTCTCGCTCCGGCGATTCGGGGGGCTCTTCTGCTGGTCCTCCTGTTCCTTCGGGAACAGGGCCCGTCTCTCCTTCTGCAAAGAAGAAGAAGACGGGGACCAGAGGGGTACCGGCTTCGGCCGGCACTTCCTTGCCTGGTGTTAGCGGCTCTGCCGCTAAGCCAGGATCCGGCTTGGCTTCCCGTTCGCGAGAAGTACTGAGTGTACGGTCTCCTGCGGGAAATCGTGCAGCCAAGGTTTCGACGCCCGAGTTCGCTCGCCGTCAAGACCGAGGCACGGAGCAGAAGACTGGCGAAAGTCGTGCAGGCGACTCTCGCCAGGCCAGCGGACGCTCTCGCAGCGACCAGCCGGCAGCTCGGGCTGATGTGACGGTCTCCGACCGGCCACGGGTTAAGGCTAGGAAGAGGTCCCCCCAGCCGTCGGTACCAGCGGTTCGACGCGCCGCGAGGACGCTCACCGGTCTCACCGCGACAGCGAGCTCCGCAGGTCACCTGACTGCCGCTCCCATCGGGACCGGGCGGATAGGGCGACCAGCAGCAGCTCGTCTGACGCTCGGGAACGGGGTCGACGTTCTCAGTTGAGCCACTCGCCTCAGGTGAGCGGCACGGCCAGGCCTGCAGCTCGATCACCACCGCGGGTTGGTGATCGGTCGCAGCCCTCCTAGCACGCTGGTCCTGCCAGCGAGCGAGGAGGGAGCGTCAGGTCAGCCTCTCCGGTACCTTCAACTTCCTCGGGATACGCCGGGAAGAGTGAGGTATCCAGGAGTGATCGTGAGGGGTGCGCCTCTCGTGATCCCGCTGCGACGCCGTACGCACCAGGCACGGTTTTAGGACCAGCCAGGACGTACGCGCAAGTAGCTGGAGGCGACCGTGAGGGGTCTGTCGCTGTTCCTCCTTCTGAAGGAGGAGGGTCTCGAGAGCTGTTCTTGTTGGAGGGACTGGACGGTCCTACTCCTCAAGACGCGGTTACTCCCGAGATCCAGAGGAACTTTGCCGAGGTCATTGCGCTGATTCGTCAGCACAATGACCTTGGGGAAGGAGCGCCGCTACCACCTTCTGAGCCCACGTCCCGGCTCGAGTCATTTTGGGGCCCGAAGAGGGAACCCAAGATGACGGTGGGTCTGCCGCGATCGGAGCTTGCTGACTTGGTCCTGGACCAAGTGGAGAATCTCGTTTCAGGGTGAGAGGACTCGCTGAAGTCGGGACGGTCTTCCAAGCTACTTCCACCTCCTCTACAGCGTCAGAGGCGATTTTACGTGCCATTGGAAGACCCGATACCACCTAAACAGGTTAACCCGGAGTTAGCAAGGCTAACTCCAGGTGTGTCCCTGCAGCAGCTCCTGTCGGAGAACCTCTGGTTCTCGCAGCAGGAGGCACTCGCCCTGGAATCGACCGCTATGGCAGCATTCCAGGCAGTCTCTTGGTTGGACCTGTGGTCCCTCACAGTATCCAAAGTCGCGGCCGGCTCCGGGAGTTCTGCTCTCGAAGACGACCCGGCGTTCAGGAGACTGTGCCAGTCTGGAGGTAGAGCCATCTCTTACCTCGCCCATCAGACTGCTAACCTGTGGGCCAACTTGGTTCTTCGTCGTAGGGACGCAGTCCTTACCCGAGTGACCAAGAGGGCTGGGCGTGAGGCGGCACTCGGTCTTCGCAACGGACCTATTAGGAGTTCCTCGGCTCTCTTTCCTGGAGAGATGGTGGACGCTGCGGTGGAGAGGCGGCGCACTGATGACAGTGACCGCCTGGTTCACCAGGCAGTCTCGTAGGTTTCTGGGCAACCTCGAGCTACTGCGGCTAAGCCTAAGAGTTTAGCTAGCGCTTCCTCGGCTGCTAAGACGGTTGCCCCGTCTAAGCCCCGTGTGAAGACTCCTGTTGCTTCGACTTCTGCTAAGGGAGGTCCGAAACCAGCCCTCCTCCCAGACCTCCTTTCCCCGAGGAGGTGGTGGGAAAGAAGAAGTCGATGTGAGGTGGGAAACGCTAGGACGGCGTTCCCCCTCACCTGCTGCCGTAAGTGCCTGGCAAGAGCCATTGGGCAACTTGGCAGCGCTACGGGACGCCGAGACCTGGATAGTAGACGTCCTTCGGGGGGAGGGGAATATCTACTACCCTTCGAATTGTCGGCCCCCACCCTTGCATCTCCAACCCGGTCCATCTACAAACCTATGTCCGGGGTTCATCAAAGGACAACGCTCTTTGACAGGAGATCAAGACCATGCTGACCAAACGAGCTGTGGAAATCGTAGAGGATCAGTCACCGGGATTTTACAGCCGCCTTTCCCTGGTGGAGAAGGCAATGGGGGGCTGGCGTCCGGTGATAGATCTCTCTCCCCTGAACCGTTTCATTCGCCAGACTCGGTTCACGATGGAGACGGCACGATCCGTGCTCGACTCCATCAGGGAGAACGATTTCATGCTTTCAGTGGACCTGAAGGACGCATATTTTCAAATACCCATCCATCAGTCCTCCAGAAAGTACCTCCGCTTCATCTTCGACGGGACGGTGTACCAATTCAGGGCACTTTGCTTCGGTCTGTCAACCGCCCCACAGGTGTTCACTTGGCGAGGTGTTCACCGCCTCCATACGGCTCCGGATTGGTGTCTGCCTTGGGGCCCTATTTCGCAACGGGAGGGATACGTCTTCTGAGGTATCTCGACGATTGGCTGGTCCTGACGAGCTCCCGCTCGCAGTTGCTGCAAGACAGAGATCGACTCCTCAAGTTTTGTCGCAATCTGGGGATTATGATAAACTACGAGAAATCCGATCTCGAACCCAAGCAGAAGATGTAGTACCTGGGTATGCTGATCGACACGGTAGCAGGGCAAGTCTTCCCTGCAGACTTATGGATCAGCAAATTCAGGGAGGCAGCCGTCCAGTTCCTGTCTCGGTAGGAACAGGCAGCTCAGCAATGGCAAGTCGTGATTGGCCACCTGTCGTCACTCGAGAAGTTAGTCCCTCACGGGCGTCTTCACCTGCGGTCTCTCCAGTGGAGGCTAAGGGAGAGTTGGTCACAGGCAAAGGATCCACCTTACTTCCCCGTGTCCTTCACGGAGAAGGTGAGGCAGGACCTAGCCTGGTGGCTCGACGACAGGAACCTCTTAAGAGGAGTGCCTCTCCGCACTCCCCCCCCCCGATGTTGCTGTTCTCAGACGCATCGATCGAGGGATGGGGCGCACACCTGGAGGAGTTGCTGGCTGCAGGTGTGTGGGACCATCACGACAAGCACCTTCACATCAATGTCCTGGAACTCAAGGTGGCGTTCTACGCTCTCCAAGAATTCCAGGACCGCTTGGTGGGACACTCGGTGGTGTTGATGTGCGACAACACCACAGTAGTGGCATACGTCAACAAGCAGGGGGGCCTAGTGTCTCTCCCGCTACACCAGTTGACCGTGCAGGTGCACGAGTGGGCCACGGCTCTCTCAATAGAGCTGTCAGCACGCTACATTCCAGGCAAGAGGAATGTAGTAGCAGACAAGCTCAGCCGTCGGGATCAGGTGATAGGAACCGAGTGGTCCCTACACCCAGATGTGGCGGAAAGGCTCTTCAACCTGTGGGGGCGACCAGTCGTGGATCTGTTCGCCAGCCGGCACAACAGAAAACTTCAGGTTTTCTTTTCAGCCGTGCCGGACCCATGGGCAGCTGCAGAGGACGCTCTTCAACATCCCTGGGACAACCTCTTCGTGTACGCCTTTCCTCCCTTCTGTCTGATTTGGAGAGTGATCAGCCGAGCGCTGGCCACTCCGAATCTCAGGATGATCCTGGTGGCTCCCAAACGACCTCAGGCCGTTTGGTATCCGGACCTGCTGGCTCTGCTTGTGGAAGCACCGAGAGAGATGCCCCACTGGCACAACCTTCTAGCCCAGCTGCACGTAGAACTGTACCACACCACCAAGCAGTCCAGTCCCTACAACTTCACAGCTGGCTGTTATCCACCATCTCTTGCGAACGAGAGGCTTTTCTCGCAGCGCAGCAACAGAGATGGCTGGACACTTCAGACAGTCCTCTGCAGCTGTGTACCAGGGGAAGTGGGCCGTCTTCTGTGGTTGATGTCGTAGACGGGGTCTATCTCCTCTCAGAGCCAATCTTCAGCAGGTAGCGGATTTCCTCGTGTTTCTTCGCCGAGAGAAGCTCCTCTCAGTACCCACAGTCAAAGGATACAGAGCCGCCCTGGCTCTGGTCCTAAAACTGAGGGTACTGGATATCTCGAATTCGTTCGAGATTTCCTTGCTTATGAGGAGCTTCGAAAGGTCTTGCCCACCCAGGGAACTCAGGCCCCCTGAGTGGGATGTGACTCTCGTCCTTAGGAGTTTGACTCGAAGACCCTTCGAGCCACTCCGAGAGTCGTCAGACAGGGATCTGACCCTCAAGACCCTCTTCTTGCTGGCCCTGGCATCGGCGAAGAGAGTAGGGGAACTTCATGGTCTTTCCTTCAATGTTAAACACACCAGGGGATGGGGATCTGTGATGCTCGATTTCGTCCCGAACTTCGTAGCTAAGACTCAGAATCCGTTGATCCCTGACGACAGGTTCGAGTCTTTCACAATCCCCTCCCTAATGGACTTCACAGATAAAGATGCAGATGAGATGCTGCTTTGTCCTGTGAGGACGCTGCGGCGCTATCTGAAGAGAACTCGACACCTCAGGCCTGAGTGTCGACGCCTCTTCATTAGCACTGGGGTAACCAAGAAAGAAGTATCCAAGAACACGCTTTCTTTCTGGCTACGTGAGGTGATCAGGAGGGCGTTCGAGGCTGATGGTAGTGACGACACCCGTACCCTTCGTCCGAGAGCCCACGAAGTCAGAGGTATTGGACCCTCCTTGGCGTTTCGTAAGAACTTCTCCGTGGCGCAGGTCCTGAAGGCAGGTGTCTGGGCCAACCAGACTACCTTCACGTCCTTCTACCTTCGGGATATTGCCCACAAGTCCTTGGATACTTTTTCCTTGGGACCTGTGGTGGCTGCTCAACACGTTGTGTAAGCTTACCCAGCACCCGAGCAGGCAGAACAGCAACAATTCCTGGTATGACTGGAAGAATGAATGTGCGAATGAGAGTGTGACTGGCTTCTCTTCACCATCTTTCTCTACCTCTACCTGTGGGCAGAGGGACATGGTCGTCACCATGCTGGAAAGGAATTTGATGCAGGTAAGCTACTCGACCGAGCTCCAACCTTCCCTTTCATTAGGGATAGGAGCATATATCCACCACTTCCTCCTACAAGGGGGGGGAAGTGGATGCCAACAAGAGACAAACCCATAACTTTATATTTGCTCCTGTACAGGAACAAGTTCTTACATTGCTGGTACGAAGAGATACGCTTGCCTCTCTCTTAGTACTCGGCTCAGAGGTCTGGCCATTGATCCTGCGGTGCACACCCCGATCAATCGGACAGAGGCTTGGATCCCTCCCACGCTCTTACGACCAGGGAGGCATTCCAGGGTTGGACGAACACCAGTCTGTTCATCAAAAGACTCAGATTCCTCCCACCAAGAAGTGAGTCTTCCTATTGTTAAAGGACCGTGGGTTTGTATTACGTATCGGAACAAATGACAATTTGTCGAAAATTGCATTTTTCCTAACTATACAAACCTGAGGTCCTTTACATATAGTCCCACCTCATGCCACCCCTCACTCTGCGTATTTTGCATGGGCCAAAAGCAAAAGTGATTTGTTTACCTCCCAGACTATCGGACAAGCAGTTAACTACCGTTCTCTCCTTGTTCGAAGCTTACGACCGTTCCAGCTGCCGCTAGCTACTTCCTATTGTTAAAGGACCTCAGGTTTGTATAGTTAGGAAAAATGCAATTTTCGACAAATCGTCATTTTATACAGGTATTCCTCAGCAGGAGCTGCAATTAGTCATGGAAACTGGTAACAAGGTAGCTAACTCGTAGTTAAGAGGGGTGATTTGGAGAATACCCTCACCTCTTGTGACTGCTGAGTTGGGATATGTGTTTTGAGGGTTTTGTGTACTTTATTAAGGAAAAATAGTATGAAAGTGTGAGTGAGTTTATGTGCCCTTAATGCCCTCCATTTAGGTGGATCCCAACCATTACTGCTCCTTCGGAGAGATAGAATATGCAGCTTTTGAGAAGGTTTTGGTAGAGGAGGAGGAAGGTGAATATCATTAGTCTCCCAATCCTTCCTCCCCACCCCAAGCTTCTCCCTGCTCCTTCCATGTGTACACTGCTATCGATTGAGGAGTACATGTGAGAAGGTGAGCTATCAGTACACCTGCCCTTACCGTACTGACTATTACCTCTGCTTTTGTTATACATGCAAGAAGTTCAGTGTTTTTGAGCCTCTAATAGCAGCTGTTCTTCCTTTGAGAATGCCCCACACCATCGACCTTGGAAAGTTTGACAGGCTAAGGGTAAGGGCAAGAAACATAAATACTTTCCTTCCTCCTTCCTCCTCCTCATTATCAAGCTGTTCTCACTGTCCTGCTTTTCTTCTCCATGGAGTCCTAGAAGACTTCTCACAAGAAAGTCCCATAGGATCAAGTGAAGACTTTTCCACAGTCCAAGGAGGCGACAGTGTTTGTCCATCTGTATACATTTAGGACAGACTGGGTTTTACTGATTGAGCTTATAGGGATTTTTAGTGGGTTTTTCTGGAGTTTGAACTAAAAAAGATAGGCAGTTTTAAGCATTTTTATGGGGGTTCTAAGTATTTGTGGATTCTAGCTTTCAGTGGGGGTCTGATATGCATCCCCTGTGAATATGGGGTTCTACTGTACTTGGTAAGTTACTTTATAAAAATTATATTTGTTCATATGCAGAACAAACCTTGGTCTTAACAATGGGATAATCCTCCAAGTCTTCACAGCCTTGTCAATGCATGTGCCCGGGCATTAAGGGATTCCGTTCTCCAGGTTTCTTGCATCTGCAATCATTGATCCTCATACAGCTTGCAGTACAATTACGAATCCCTGCCCGGAATGTCGTTCCTGGCCTAAGTCGCAGTGGAAGGTGTTTTACAAGAAGAGGGAACATCAAAGAGTTTCGACTTTTCCTTCTTGGGAGGGTTTTTATTCTCCCTGACTGGACGACTCGACTTCTCCATCTACGGCTAACATTCTCCCTGTGGTGATTTCAAGTGTTCCACTGTCGCCTTCCTTTTCTTCCATTGATTCGTCGATAGAAGTAATGGGAGTCCCACAGAATGATGTTATGTTGAATGTGGCTCCCTCTCCCTTGTGTTCTAATACTCTTCCCGAGAGAAAGGAGACTACATCATCTAATTTTTTTGTTTCAGGTTCGGAGTCATCCAAGATGGCGGCTCTTTGGGCGTCGCTTGGTCTACAGGGTTCACCCTCCTCGGATGGCCTGTTGTCGAATTTCTTGGAGGCACGTGTGTGTGTGCGCGTGCGTGGCCACCCCCGCCCCAATGGCAATCCCGCCTCCCCCAGGACTCCTCTATGTTGGCTCCTGTGTGCTGCCCACCTTACGGGACTTACTTGTTTGTCTTCGTCGACGCTCTCTGGGTCACACCTTATTGCTCCACCAGTGAGGCCATCGACCAGTGCTGGCCTTAGAGATGTCATGACTTCACTCCCAGCGTCCTCTCAGCCTATGACGTCAGATGCGGTGTCCGCTCATCCTCCCATCATTATGTCATCCTTTCCTGGTGTGATGTCATTGCCTTCTCTCACTGAACCATCCGAGGCTTTGTTTCAAGCGGTCTTCAAGATGCCGTACACTGTATTTTTAAGAGAAGTTTTCTGCTGTCTCTGCTAAGAAGAAGTTGTAAACAGAGTGTTTCTTCCCCACCTCCTGCTAGTAAGAGACTTCATAGAGGGGGCATTGTCACTCCTTCTCCTGCTTCTCCATCACAGCCTCACCCTCGTGTGTAAAAGGGGCAGTTTCACTCCTTCTCCTGCTTCTTCTCCATCACCACCTCGCCCTCCCATCAGATGTTGGAGGATCAGGGACTTTGTGGCTTAATCTTCTACGAGGGAAAGGAGTGCTTCGCCTTCTGCCCCACACGACCGTGTCTCTCCCATGCACATTTGTGTTTGTGAGAGTGAGAGGAGTGCATCACCATCTGCCCCACATGGTTGTGTCTCTCCCTTGCACATTCGTTTTTATGAGGTTGGGAGTGGGGCTCGTGAAAGGAAGGCATTTCCGTCTTTGATACACGGCTATGTATCTCCTGTATGTGTGGGTAATGCATCGTCATCTTCCCTTCACGGCCTTGTCTCTCCCTCTCATGTACGTTTTTGTGACAGTGGGAGTGTTGAGGGTGATAAGAGAGTTTCTCCATCTTCCGTACGCGGACGTGATTCATCCTTGCATGCACGTGCTGATGATATCAGAGGTGCTAACCCCTCTTCATCTGTTCCTGTGCCAGTTCGTTGGCGTAAGGATGATAAGGCGCCAATTAAGAGGTCAAAGGTTGCAGATACGAAGGTGTCTCAAGCTGCTTCTAAGGATTCTTCGCTCGATAAGACTACGGTTGTTGGTCGGGAATGTGAGGCTTCCCTGGTCCTCGGACGTGTTTCTCGTGCTCAGTTGGCATCTCATGGATGTGTACTCAACTCGTCACACTCCCACTTATGTGATTCTTCCTATGAACGCGTATGTGGTTCGCCTGGCAGGTGTGTGCATGATTCTTCCTGTGCTCGTGTATGTAGTTCATCACATGAGCATGTATGTGGTTCGAGCCGGGACCATGTACATGTGTTGTTGCGTGGCAATGTTCTGGCTTGAGTGTAGGACACAGGCTCAGTCTTCTATCACCCCTACAGGTATAGAGCCCTTGCTGGGTGCCAGACAGGATTCTAGGACTTCTTTTGAGCTCCCCTTGTCAGGTCACGCTCAGTCCGTCTTGCAACGTGTGAACGCCTTGGTTTCGGACCGAGATGGCTCTTTGCATTCCAATAGGTCCTCAAAGTTTCTTCCTCCTCCTCTTGTACGGCATAGGAAGTACTACTCCACTAATGTAGTTCAATTGATGTCCCATCACCTTCACCCTGACATGATCCGTCTTGAGCCTGGTATGACCCTGGAGCAGGTGAGGTTGGAAGGTCCAGCCTTTTCATCACAAGAGGCCTTAGCTATGGAGGCTACTGTGGCTTCCATCTCCCAGACTGTCTCCTGGCTGAACTTGTGGTCCACTTCTATGGAGGAGTGATAATGGTATTTACATTTGACAACGTCTGCGAGGGTTGCGTGAGAGAGAGCAAGAGAGATAAGTGAAAGCGTCATTGGGTTGACAGTTAGAGTGTTTTCGTATTTTCGTATGGTTGATGTGTCGTGTTTCATGTTTTGTGTTGCTGTATGATAGTATGTAAGTGCATATGTGTTTTTTGGAAGAGTGTGTGAGAGAGAGAGAGAGAGAGAGAGAGAGAGAGAGAGAGAGAGAGATCATAATTGGTGGATGGATAATAAGGAGTGGTTTGATGGTGGGCAAAAGCTTCTTGTGTAGTCGATTGTGAAGAGTCGTAAGAAGTCAGTAAGTCTGTGAAGTCATAGGGTCGTCAGCGGTCTTTTGGAAGAGAGTATTGTGGTTTCCTTGAGTTATTTTTGAGTTATTATTGGAAGGTTGTTGTGCTGGTGCTTGAAGGTTGTCGAGCTTGTGTGGCTGGAAGGTTGCTGACCTTGTAAGTTATGGAGTGTTGTTGTTGAAGAGCTGTTGTGATTTCTTGGTGTTGTGGTTGGATGTGGACTTGTAAGGTTGTTGTTTTGATGTTATTGGTGTTTGTCTGTGCAGTGATTTGTTTGGTTGTTGAGTTGTTGTATGGTTGTAGTACTCAATTGGTTGGTTTGTATTGTGATTCTTGGTGGTGGTTGTGTCGCGATGACTAGGCTATATCCAGCAGATGGCATAGCGCCTAGCCCTGAGTATCTCAAATCTGGTGAGTACATGAATGTGTAAGTTTTGTTTGTTTTCCTTGCTGAACCAACTGCCCTGCGTGTAAATAGTAATGTAAAGGGGAAAGTGTGGCTGTGGGAAGATTTGTCAGCCTGTATGACTAAGGTACTGTGGGAAGATTGCTTGCTTTCTTTGCTTTGCTTGTGATCCCGCCACACTGCAATAGCCAGGATTGCTTCAGATAGGACTGAGGGAGGTATAGTCAGATCTTCCTCACTGACTAGGCTTTTACAGTCCAGTGCGAAAGCTATTTCATACCTGGCCCACCTTAGTGCAACCTTGTGAGTCAACCAGCTCTTGGCCAGGGGAGACACAGCACTGTTGAAGGTGGCGGGGTCAGTGGACTCTTGAGTCTTTGTTGGCTCTTAGGAATGGGGACCTCTTTGATTCTCAGTTTCTGTTCCTAGGACTTGAGTTGGAAGATACAATCGACTGGTGATGGGCAGATACCAAAGATAGGCTAGTCCATCAGACAGTATCTAAGTCATAGGCTTGTTCATGATGCCCTCCCCTCCCCCTCCTCAGCGACAAGTGATAAGATCTTCGCCTGTCAAATCTTCTAAACGTTCGGCTTCTATGAGGGTCTCTCAGTCTCCCTCTCAGCCCAAGGCAAAGCAACAACAGTGTCCCTTTCAATCCTGCCCCTACAAGCCTGGGAGGGGTATCTAGAGGAAGGGGCAGAAGGGGTCGTCAATAGAGGGGGCGCTTTTCCCTCTCCATTGCCACGGGTAGGGGGGATGCTTGGCAGACCACTGGACCAAGTGGTGAAAGGGTTTTACTGTTGAATTTTCCTAGTACCGAAAGCGACTGGAGACTGGTAATTGACCTTTCCACCCTGAATCATTTTGTCAGGAAGACAAAGTTCAGGATGAAAACGCCTAGGACGGTGTTGACAGTGATAAGGGACAATGACTTCTAGCTGTCAATAGACTTAAAAGATGTGGACTTCCAGATTCCTATTCACCCTTCATCCAGGAAGTTTCTTCACTTCACTCTGGGATAGCAGATCTTCCAATTCAAGGTCCTGTGCTTCGGGTTGACCTAGGCCTCTCAGGTGTTCACAAGGGTCTTTGCCCTCGTCGCAACATGGGCTCGTGCTCAGGAGATTTGCCTGTCAAGGTACCTCGACGACTGGCTGGTCTTAGCAGGCTCCATGGAGAAACTGCTTTAAGACTGTATGTAGTTTTAACCATAAAATGTAAGATTTACTTTGAAATAGTATCAATAACATTTCAAAGATTAATAAGTTCCCTAATAGGATGATGTTTTAATGTATTTTTGATGTAGGATAGTATTTTTAGGTATACGTTAGTGTTTACACGTTCAAGATAGGCAGGTACGTATTAGCATTTTTAGAGGGAGGTTCCAAGTATTCACGGATTCTAGTTATTATCAGAGGGTCTGGTATACATCCCCCATGAATACGGGGAACCACTGTATAAAGTAGTTAGTAATCAATTACTGATTAATTATATTCATGAAAGTAATCAGTAACTGAGATTACCAAAAAATCAGTGAGGTACCCACCTCTCGTCTCTTGCCTGCCGCCCACCACCTCTTGCCTGCCACCTCCCTCCTCCTGCCTCCCATGTCTACCACTAATTTTCCCCTTTTACCAGCCTCCTATCTTATTCATTTGCTTCCGGGCCTGGTTCCCTCACTTCATTCCCATGCCTTTGCCAGCCTTTTATTTTGATTATATCTTGAATTTATCCATGTAACAGTGAAGTGTAGTGCAGTGGAAGAGGTGGCTACTCATCCCTCAATGCTCCTAGACAAAGGTCACTGCTCTGCTTCCCCATGCCAAGGAGAAGACATACCAGAGGTCCAAGGAAGGTTGGGGGGTTTGCTTATTAATAGTTGCCCTGCCTGTTACAGTCCCAGGTATTGACAGACAGCCACTGGAAAGGAGTCTTATTGGATGTGGTGGCGGAAGTGGCTATCTGGCCCATTGACTCAGACCTGAATCACTGTCCTGCTCCTCGGCACCGGGGAGGCCCTTTGGTCGAACCTGTCATGCATTTTCAGGTTTTAAGTGAACGCCACAGGAAAGGGATCTTATTGGGGCTCAGTAGTCGTCAGATTTAAAAGAGTCGTCTCCCAAAAGCATTACTTATTATACTTGATTAGTATTAAATATTGAATGTCCTGTGCTTGCACCTAGATGTTCAGAGCATCATAAGCGACCTCTTGCTTCCGATCACCAGTCTTCTCCCTGATGTTTACCGCCAGGTGTCTACTTGCTCGCCTTAACCTATATGTTCCCTTCCCCCCCCCATCTGTCAGTCACTTGGCTTCTAAAATGAGTCGCTTGGCACCAGAAGTAGAGCGTGTGGTGGCAACTGTGTCTTCTCCTAAGTCATCTAGTTTAGAGGATTTGTCTTAGCTCCATTTCATCAACAACTTCACAAAATGATGGGTTTTTCCTAAGAGGGCTACTGCTCTAAAGGTGGAGAGACCCTGCTCCAACTTTTGGCCCTCTTCAAATTTCTTTAAGAAGTCTTCCACCAAGACTTCCGTCAAGTGAGTCTCCAGTCCTTCGCTCTTCTCTTGGGACCAGACTGCACCTATTTTGGGAGGAATGGAGTCACAGGGGGCCAAAACCTTGGGTGGTTCAGGCTCTTCAAAGAGGCTACTCCATTCTTTTCAAGGAAAGATCCACCTTTCCAAGTCTCCCATCACCTTGGCAACTTACTCTGCAGGATCAGAGAGGATTTTTGGTTCAAGCAGAAGTATAATTTCCGATCAGGAAAGTTCAAGGTACCATCCAAGACCTGGATCGTTATGGTCTTCCTTGACTTCCAGGAGCACCCGACATCTCTCAGTTTCCTACTTGCCTGATGCCCAGCTCCTCTGGCGCCAACTAATGCATGCTCCTAGTGTCAGCCAGCTCCCGCATTCCTGACTTGCCTGGCACTCAGCTCCTCTGTTGCCAGCTCATGCTCCAAGTGTCTGCCAGCTTCTGAACACCCAGCTCACCTGGCGCCCAGCTCCCCTAGTGCAAAATTATACTCTGAGTGTCTGCCAGCTCCTGAGTCCCTAGCTCACCTGGCACCTAGCTCGTCTGGTTCTAGCTCTTGCTATAAACGCCCAGTAGTGCTCCCCAGCTTAGACTTAGTATAGAAGCTTCTGTTTAGTTATAGTTTTTTTAGGAATTCCCTGAGCTGAACAGGAGTCAGAGGACTATCCATAACCTAGGGAGTTATGGTAAGAATCCAACTTTTCCTATGCCTAAACGTGTTGTCTTCCATTTTATGTGGATTTAATTTTTGAGATGCACTCAGTGTTGTAGAGTGTTTTTTATCTACTTTGAAGTGAAGCTAAGAATGTCAGAACAGCCTCTACCTCAGTTTTCA